>NW_022170249.1:69031147-69067881 GCF_008802855.1 Photinus pyralis
TTTTTGCAAAATTTATAAAATAATTGCATACAACCTACTGGGTTTAGTATAATCTTGCACACATAACATTACTTTGACTAGGTGGGTCACAAGTGTACTGAAAGTACTGGAGCGGTCTGGCATGGATTTCCTTGGGCACAAAGTATATCAAATTTGATTTGACTATCGATTGCAAGATTTTGCACTAAAAAGGCCATCCCAACCATTTGACTCAAATAGGCTAACAATGCGCAGTTGCTTCAAAAAATATTTTTTTTGCAAAATTTATAAAATAATTGCATACAACCTACTGGGTTTAGTATAATCATGCACAAATAACATTACTTTGACTAGGTTTGTGCTTCGTCATATATATGGGTACCAAGTGTATTGAAAGTACCTACTGGAGTGGTCTGGCATAGATTTCCTTGGGCAAAAAGTATATCAAATTTGATTTGACTATCGATTGCAAGATTTTGCACTAAAAAGGTCATCCCAACCATTTGACCCAAATGGGCTAACAATGGGCACTTGCTTCAAAAAATATTTTTTTGCAAAATTGATAAAATAATTGCATACAACCTACTGGGTTTAGTATAATCATGCACACATAACATTACTTTGACTAGGTCTGTGCTTCGTCATATATATGGGTCACAAGTGTACTGAAAGTACTGGATCGGTCTGGCATGGATTTCCTTGGGCACAAAGTATATCACATTTGATTTGACTATCGATTGCAAGATTTTGCACTAAAAAGGTCATCCCAACCATTTGACCCAAATGGGCTAACAATGGGCACTTGCTTCAAAAATTATTTTTTTGCAAAATTTATAAAATAATTGCATACAACCTACTGGGTTTAGTATAATCATGCACACATAACATTACTTTGACTAGGTTTGTGCTTCGTCATATATGGGTACCAAGTGTATTGAAAGTACTGCGGAGCGGTCTGGCATGGATTTCCTTGGGCACAAAGTATATCAAATTTGATTTGACTATCGATTGCAAGATTTTGCACTAAAAAGGCCATCCAACCATTTGACCCAAATGGGCTAACAAACTTGCTTCAAAAAATTTTTTTTGCAAAATTTATAAAATAATTGCATACAACCTACTGGGTTTAGTATAATCATGCACAAATAACATTACTTTGAATAGGTCTGTGCTTCGTCATATATGGGTACCAAGTGTACTGAAAGTACTGGAGCGGTCTGGCATGGATTTCCTTGGGCACAAAGTATATCACATTTGATTTGACTATCGATTGCAAGATTTTGCACTAAAAAGGTCATCCCAACCATTTGACCCAAATGGGCTAACAATGGGCACTTGCTTCAAAAAATATTTTTTTGCAAAATTTATAAAATAATTGCATACAACCTACTGGGTTTAGTATAATCATGCACACATAACATTACTTTGACTAGGTCTGTGCTTCGTCATATATGGGTCACAAGTGTACTGAAAGTACTGGATCGGTCTGGCATGGATTTCCTTGGGCACAAAGTATATCACATTTGATTTGACTATCGATTGCAAGATTTTGCACTAAAAAGGCCATCCCAACCATTTGACCCAAATGGGCTAACAATGGGCACTTGCTTCAAAAAAATTTTTTTTGCAAAATTTATAAAATAATTGCGTACAACCTACTGGGTTTAGTAGAATCATGCCAAAAAACATTTCCAAAAAGTGTTTTTTTGAAACAAGTTGCCTTTGTTCACCTAAAGCGCTTCAAATGGGAATGGGGAACGAAAAAGGTTATTTAGAATAAATTATTGATGTACATAACCTACTACATTCTGTATAACCCTTCATAAATATCACTAATGAGCCTCGGTTCATGATTCGTCAAGTAGGTACCAAATATACTGGAATGACTTGGCGGTTTGCTATCGATTTCCTTGGGCATAAAAGTTATGGACTCGAATATGACTATCCATTGGGAGATTTTACACCAAATGACTAAAATTTTTTTGCAAATTTTATTGAGTATCTACAGTGGCACCACGTTCAGAAAGTCCCTTACAGGGCGAGCCCGAGGGGGCTAGAAATTTAGAACATTCTCATGCAAAATTGATATAAACAAGTACGCCATAACGCCCGTGCTATATGAGTTGCATAACATCAAGAGGAAGAGGAAAACAGTAAAATTATTAATTTTATTTCAAATTATTACAATCACATTGAAATTAATAACGCTCACATTGACTAAATTAACACACAACAAATTGTACATTGTCAATAAATTCATCTGTCGTAGGAATGTTATTAATTGCTTCTAACCAAGAACGTATCACTTCCTTACGATTATTCATCGTTGGCGGCTTATTTATTTGAACACTATGATAAGGTGCGTTATCCATAACCACAATTGAGTTTGCTGGTAAATTTGGTATAAGCTGCTTCTCTAACCACTGCATGAAGTTGGTAGGATTCATATCGTCGTGATAATCCCCCGATTTACTGTGCGACATCCTCTACAAAACCAGAACGACTACTAGCATACTACGATGTACCTCTGACCAGCCCTATTGGATTTGTAAACTTCCGATACTTCATCTGATTGTAGGCTCACTCCGTAGCCGTACGATGGGTGAATATAGGTTTCGTCCAAGTATATAACGGGTCTTTTGTCACATTCAGGTGTTCGTTTTCTTTTAGTGTTAAATAACGAGAACACCATGTTACGATGTCACTTCTTTCCATTAACAACCTGCGTTTTTCATAACACTTTTTGTATCGAAAACCAACAATTGCTTGTGAGGAGTTTCCCTTCCATCCGTATAGTCGAGGTTTAAAACCAACGATCTGCTTCTTTTTATCGATCAAAGAATTCGACTACTTTACGAATTATATAACGAGGTTCATTGTGAACAAGTTTTCTCTCCAAATTCATGATTTAGGGCTTCTATAACAATGTTTACATCAATTAGATACATCGGTAATGTTGGGTACAGTTTTACATCTAAAAACACTTTCAGGGAACTACATACCTTATAAGATCGTATATCCAAGCTATATGAGTCTTGAAAAAGGCGAGTTTGTATAAAACTGGAGGCGTATGTAATTACTGATGTCATTAAAGTAGCATACATGTAGTTACAGTAACAAACATAACCTATAAATAACCTATAAAGAATTATTTGTTTAAAACCCCCCTTGAAAAAAACTTTCGCCGCTCGTGTACTTGAAATTCGACTACACTAACATGGTAGAATTTATATGTTCCTGTAGCCAAACTTTTGTAGTCAAATATGCCTCAGTTTACCACGACTAGTGTATCAACTTTGACTACGTAGCCAAACTTGGCATTATGTAGCCGAACTTACCTTTTTATACGAGAAAGTGTAGCCAAACTTAACCGATAATATATATATATATATATATATATGACACTTGTTTTATATATATATATATATATATATATATATATATATATCGAACCATAACGCAATTACAGACGGTACTTTACTATTTTATAGTTTCTAAATGCAGTTTAAGAAATGGGAACGTTAAATTGTGGGATTTTTAAAACAAATGTAAAGGTTTTCTTCTTGCGGCCTTCATTAAATGTGGTATTTTTTGAATTACGTTAACGATTTATAGTAACTTAATACATTTATCAACATTTGTACCGATGAAAAGATACTATTTGGGAGATAGTATCCTACGAAGGATGTTGGCCACGGTGGGCAGACTGAGAGTTCGGCGAATACACGGCAAGCCTTTGGTAAGATTTATGTATCGGGGGCAAAACTATAACGCAATTAAGACGAAGAATCGAGAGGTCGCGTAATGCAGCTTCTAAATGGTTTGTGCCACGGAATGTTCCTTTGGTCATTTTGATTGGTGCGAACGATATTTCAAGAGGTGTGAAGGCTTCCGTTGCCATCAAAAATTTGAAGGGGTAATTACGTACCCTAAGGAAATGGACGCTAAAATATCACACCCTGCTGTGCACGGTCCCTCCCATAATCCGTACTGGGCAAAGCGTACAAATCGAATTGATGGAATACAATGCGGCGATTAGAGATATATGCTCTAATCGCCGTGATGTTTCAGTGCGAGAATGTGGAGCGTATATTTGAACGGTAAGTTTCGTATATGATATTTCGTATTGGATATTAATTTGGAAAATTTCAGTAGCGGTATTCGTCCCAACGAAGCAGGGTTAAGAAAAAATATACCGTGCCATTCGAAGTAAGTTGAGTGCGTATATCAGGTATATGTGAAAAAAAAACTATGTTTATTATATGTACGTAAAAGCCGAAGTCAGTGTAAATTATGTTTAGTGCAATAAAGTCCTACTACTATTATCATTATTATTATCGTTTCAAATTTATGAATGCATTTGAAGACGATTTGCCTTTTTAAATACGTTATACAGGGTTATTAGTTATTACAAATAATGTTGAGTTGATAATTGCAAGCGTGAATAAATCTGATTTTAATTATTATACAAAGAAACAAAGTGGATGCATGTTAAGGAAAACTTAAATAGTTTCGTCACAAAATTATAAATTTGCGATCTAGGAATTCAAGCCCTTAATAAAGCTCTTGCCATACTTTGTTAAAGCATTTTAATCCATTGTCTCAATGGTATATGAAGAAAGAAAATAGAAGTAGTTTTCCTTCTCCTAAATGCACCCTACATTTATCACAATGACCAGCCATTATGAATGTATCCTAACCGACTTGGAATTGCACACATTCCCTAGGCATTGTATAGAATGCCTGAATTACACAGATTTTCGGTAACATATAAAAACGACAATGTCCATTTGACTATTACTCCAGTAAAATAATATTAGGTAATTCATTGAATACAATCATTTAGTTCTCAGACGAAAGGTTATCTAACGACACCCCTAGAATTTTAGAAGAATTATTAGATTAGATTTCATTTGACTTATTTTTTTAAGGCAAAGGTTAACATGTTTATTAGAATTAGACTAGATTACCAGGGTTATTTGCCTAAGAGCAGAGATTAGTTAGTAATATCTTTAAACTTTATTTCTGTATTGATTAAGGGTTGTAACATTTAACACCAGGGTAGATTAAGTTAGTCGTAAATAGGAATGTAAGAGCAAGTACTATTATAGACGTCGGTCTGGTAACTACTCATAGCAGTGCAATACTAACAATCAAAGTTAGTTTAGTTAGTTTAATCTTTTGTTCAACGAATGTAGTTGTGTAAAATTAATAATAAGTTGTTTTTAAATTTAATCATTTGTTCCACAAATGTAAGTATATACACTATCTTTAATGTAATAGCCCCAAGAAAAATCACAGGAAATTAAAATCATTTGTAATAATTGTGAACGCCGCTAAGCAAGCTAACCCTACAACCTCGCCTACAACGATAGAATGTCTGGATATGGTCGACAAAAAAGCTCGCTTTCCCTTCTCGCCCGCGGCACCATGACGGTTAACCGTGCCCGTGATAACGAAGGAGTTTGAAAATATCGAGATACATATAAGGACCGATACGGACGGATAGGACGGCCGTGAGACGCCTTAGGCCGGTCGTCCTTTGGATGCGTTTTCGTCCGAATTGCCTTCGTCAGAAATCGGACGAAGAAGTGCGAATCATGCCGTTTCATTGAAACCTATTGAAACTCGTACACTGCGTCCGAACTGCTTCGTACGAATTCGGACGAAAACATGCGATGTGCGATCTATCCGAAACAAATGGGATTGTTCGCAGTTGTTATGACGAATTCATAGTCGATTTGTAAAGGTGCGTATACATCTGCCGAACCGAGCATGTAATGTAACGTGTAATGTAATGCTCGTTTGATTTAAACAGTACGAGCGCGAACATATTCGTAGGTCGCTCCATTCAAACTTGACCATTGCAGGCGAATTGTTTTTCAGTGGTTGTGCAGAAATTGTTTATTTATTGTGCCATGTCCTCCAATGAAGAAGCGATAGCATTGTTGTTAGCAAGCGGATCCATAGTTATTATTATGGAAGAGATGCGTAAAAGAAAAACAAGACGAGACAGACGATGGTGGAAAACCGAATTATTCAAAAAACGAACAGGATCTGAATTACTGCTTGATATGAAGATTCAGCACATTAGCGGACAATACAAAAACTTCACTAGGATGACACCAAGTGATTTTGAAAACCTTTTACAAAAAATAGGTCCAAATATCGCCAAGCAGGAAACACATTTTCGTAGCCCTATCTCTGTTCAAGATAGGTAAGTGGTCGATTTAAGTACATAAATAAAGTTAATAAGTACTAGTATACATATTTTGGAAGATGTGATCGAGCAAATTGTATTTTTAGGTTAGCAGTAACTTTACGATACCTAGCGACCGGAGATTCGTATACAAGCCTCCAATTTCTATTTAGAATATCAAAACAATCTATTGGGCGAATTGTTTCAGAAGTATGTAGAGCACTTGTACATGAACTAAAGGAATATATTAAGGTAAAAACAAACTTTATTTAGTAATATTATTGAAAAGAACAACTGAAAAATGTATAAACAAAAATAGCGTGCGTACTTTTAAACATAATCATTAAAATCATCGCGATCTGAATGTTGAGGGGATGGTGTATAATTGGAGAGGAGTGACGAAGGAGAGGACATTGCTTGTCGGGAAGCGAGCCTTTCTGTTAAAGATATGTTTGGGAATTGAGGTGTTACTTGTGGCGGAACAACTACTAACTCTGTGTAGGTGGATGGTTGATACTGCGAGTCAGAAGACGACTGTAAGCTTTCGTTGGCACTTGTCGATGCAGTTGAATGATATGACTGCTGTTGCTGCCCATACTGCCTCATGTGCGCAGGAAATTCGTAAAATCCTCTATCAGCCTTCATAATTGTATCAAGAATAGAATGTTCAACTCCTTTCCTCGTTTCGAATGAATAGGAATTCATTTTTGCCATTACAAAACTTAAAAAAGCTTTGACTTCGTCATTTTCTGGAGAAGATGAAGTTAGCTTAGAAGCTGCAGTTTTTAAGACAGCCACTGCATCAACCATCAGCGAAGAATGTTCTTCGCGAGATGTTTTTATTCTCCGTTTTGGGGCACTGGTTGGAGTTTTTTCGACTTCGATCTCCGATTCGGTTTGTAATTCATCCTCTTTGCCACTACCACGTTCTTCTTGTTGCGATTCCTAAAGGAATGGTATCAAATAAGTATAGGGGTTTTCAATTAATTACACTGATTACACTTTTAATGCATTTTGAAAGAAATAACGCAATATAATTGTACTGAATGTTATTCCATGACGTGCAACTAAATTAGCTGGTTCTACCAGCTCCAAATAAAATTATTTAGCACATAACCTGCGAAGTAATTAGTTTTACTTTACTATACTAAAATCGAAATCAAATGACGGCATATGAATCGTTCTACTTTCAGGTACCTACTACACCTGAAGCTTGGAAAGAGGCAAGTAACGTGTTTGAAGAAGTATGGAACATGCCTCATTGTTTAGGTGCTCTTGATGGGAAGCATATTCTCCTCAAAGCTCCAATTAATTCTGGCAGCGATTACTTTAATTATAAGTCTCAATTTAGTATAGTACTATTGGCAGTGGTTGATGGAAATTATAACTTTATTTTTACGGACATCGGATGTCAAGGAAGGATTTCAGACGGAGGTGTTTTCAAAAACACAAAATTATATAATATGATGACAAACGGTACTTTAGGATTGCCTCCACCTGACCAGCTTCCTGGACGTGAAACGAAAGTACCGTATTATTTCGCTGCTGATAGTGCATTTGCATTAAATGAACACATTATGAAACCATATCCGGGGGACCATGCCAAAGGAAGTACTAAACGTATCTTTAACTATCGCTTAAGCAGAGCTCGGCGAATTGTTGAGAATGCGTTTGGTATATTAAGCGCAGTATTTAGGGTTTTACGAAAACCTATGCTTGTGGAACCCGAAGTGGTCGTGATGACTACTGTCCTTTTGCACAATTACTTAAGAAACAATTCGCCAAATCTGTATACACCACGTTGTTCTATTGATTACGAAGAAGATGGGGTAGTTACCATGGGGTCCTGGAGGAATGATGAAGCTATGACATCAATGCAACCCTTTCAAAATATTCCCCGACGATCTCATGCTTATGTTCAGAAGATAAGAGATGAAATTGCCGATTATTGCGTGAATGAGGGGGCTGTTCCATGGCAAAATGCATACGCTTAAATCATGGTTTAATAACTGTAGGTACTCACCGTGTCCATACTTTTTCTTGGCTTATCTCTGTCTTCCAAGAATCGTAAAGCTTCGTAAGCGAACCATCGACTATTGTATACGTTATCCACACCTACAAATAGATATTATAATTATGTTTAGTTTTGTTTTTATTTTGTAATAAAATAATGTACATTTTTCGAACTGAATATTGGACTACTAGAATTTGTTTATTTCATAATGTATCTTACCTGATCCTGTCCCTTTCGATTTTTTTCTCTGGCCTTCTCCCTTCTGTATGAAGCAAGTAAACTAATGATTTTTGCTTTACATGCTTCTTCCGGCTGTTCAACTGCGGCCGCTATTTCTTTCCAGGCATCCACTTTTAAATTTTTGTTATAATAGTTTTCATTCCTTGGATTCCACAGCACTTCATAATTTTTATAAATCTCTATCAATAACAATGAACTTTCATCTGACCACTGCGCCATTTTAAACAAGACTAAATGCTCGCGAGCACGTCAAGAACAGGAAGGTTAAACTAAAAACACGTCCCAATCGAGCACGCGAATCCCTTTGTGCTCGTCACAAAAACCGACTTTTGACGGAGCGAGCGAGCACACTGCGAACCTGTTCGCTTCGTGCTCGCGGCGCCGTCCCAATTGTCCGAATTTGTTGCATTTACACGTTACATTACATGCTCGGTTCGGCAGATGTATACGCACCTTAACAGACCAAGATGGATGTTGAAAAATTAATTAATTTAATTTATGAAAAAAAGCCTCTGTGGGATATGACCGACAAATCATATCACATGAGAGACATACAAAGAAAATTGTGGCAAGAAGTGGCAGTTGAAATGAATACTAAGGGTAAGTTAAATCAAATTTGGGTCTCAGGTATGATATATTTGCAAACAAACAAAATATTTGTCTTTGTTGGCTCAGTGAAATCCGAAATGTATTTGAATGTTTTATTGATTTTAAATTATGCATTATACAATTCTTGAGATGAAAAATAAGTTTTAAATTTATCTCTGATATCATAAGCTGAACTGGTGCCTCTGTTTTCACCCAAGGTTCCAAATCTTCCCGTTCTAGAATGTGTTTGATCAGGGATTTGCTCGAATGTACATGCTACTTGCTGCTCTCCTTCTCTATCAATTATAATGCTATGCAACAGGCATATACATTTAATAAGTTTATCGGCAGATTCGGGATTTACTTCAATTGATTTTTGTAATAATCTCCATTTGGCACTCATAATTCCGAATGCACATTCAACAACTTGTCTTGCTCGAGACAAACGCTCATTAAAAATTATTTCTGAAGGTCCTAATTTTAATACTGGAAAAGGTCTCATTAAATAAGTTTTGAGTGGATAAGCTTCATCTCCCAAAAGAACATGAGGTACTTTAATATTTGTTCCCGGCAGTGGACAATGTCTTGTAACACCTAATCCTCCGTTTTCAAGCTTTTGGCAAAGATTTGAATGCGAAAAAATACCACCGTCAATTTCTTTACCATACGCTCCCACATCAATTGCTATAAATTTGTAGTTTGGTCCAGCAACGGCTTGTAAAACAATTGAGAAGTATTGTTTATAGTTCCGATACATGCTTCCGGAGTGCTTTGGATTCTGTATGCGTATGTGTTTCCCGTCTATGCATCCAACGCAGTTTGGATATTTCCACTTATTCCAAAATTCTTCAGATATAGACTGCATGTCTTCATTTTTCGGAAATGGCATATGTACAGTACCCAACTTGTCCCAAATAGCATCACACGTTTCATAAACAATTCTACCCACCGTGACGTCTGATATTCGAAACGAATACCCCAATGTCTTGAACGAGGAGCCTGTTGCCAAATATCTAAAAAAAACGTTATTAATTGTAACGATTTTTTTTTAGTTGATGAAGTAAAATCAAAATGGAGGGGGCTGCGAGACACATTTCGAAAGGAATTCAACAAGTCGAAAAAACAGAAATCTGGAGATGGTGCAGAATCGGTAGTTACCTCCAAATGGCCATATTATAAAATACTGTTGTTTTTATCTAAAACTGTTGAACGACGTAAACTGCATGGAAATATATCTCCGCAAAAGGAAAACAATGACAACTCTTCTTCCGAGACAGAATCGACATTGGAAGCTGCAGACAATGCATACTCTGACACTCAATCCACCATTCAAGAGTCATCACAGCAAATTGTAAATACAGATATTCACCAGCCATCCACATCTGGTAACAAGGTAACAAGTACATTCAATACACCTAGTAGTTCAACTTTGCAAAGTAAGAAAAACACAAACAATCGTCTAAAATATGCTAAGAATTCCGAGACAAATTCAATGGACGAAAAGTTCCTCGAAATAGAAAGAGCCAAATTGGAAATATTGTCTCAACATAAAAATAGAGAAGGCGGTGATAGTGAACACCAATTCCTACTAAGTCTCCTGCCATTTTTAAAGGCTGTACCTCACAATCGACAAATGTTGGTGAGAAGTAAGTTGCAGCAAGTATTTCTTGAGGAAGAACAATTATCTACAAGACACACGCCCGGAGCAACATATCGTTCCAATGAAACAATTACAACACCGTTGCCTTCCCCAATGCCTTACACGGACACCGATTCCTCCAGAGCGTCATTCTATTGTAATGACTTAACACCACATCGTTCTTCATCTTTGAAAAATACAGTATCTTCCGGGGTCTCACAATATTCAAGTGAAATAAGAGAAGATGTTTCCTATCAACAGCCGTTGTCCATTCAGAACTATGTTTCTCACTTCAGCGCATAAAACAATGTATTTCTTTTCTTTGTATTTTTAAATAATATAATTCAAAATGTTGCAACTACTGTATTTATAACTTACCTTATAGTCACACTCAATCGTTCTTCTGGCGAAATGGTCTCACGGAAATTCGACATTTTTTTTATTGGTTCCCTTATGGCATCTAAAATATAGTTAAATGTATCCTGATTCATGCGATAGTAATCAAAAAACTTTTTCTCGTCCTTCTTCAAATCATCATATAAATGATGAAATTCTCCGAATTCTTTTCGTTTTACTAATATGTCATTAACCCAACACTTTTTTCTTTTTAATTTTAATCGCCGTCTAACAAGATAACTATTTTCCAAAAGAAAATGATCCATATTATTAATAATTATAGTATGCTTATTTGATAAATCATCACTACATACGACTGACTTCGTACAATGCGAAAACTTGTCTAGTGGACGATACACATTATGCGAAATCTGACGAAATTATTCGTCCGATTTCTGACGAAAATAATTCTGACGAAAACGCATCCAAAGGACGACCGGCCTTAAGCAGCATTTTTCTGCATTAGCATTTGATGCAAAGTACGAGGCGATATATGGACGTGGTGAATACAGCCCAGAGGAGTGCCAAGCTATTGCCGCAAAGTATGAGTTAGGAGAAGCAATATGTGACAGTTACTTAAGCTATAAAATATGTGACGAGTGTATTATCCGGAAACTAAGGGATGCAAAGTTGGAGCAGTTTAGTGAATAGTTGCAAGCGTGGAAGAATGATGATGAATCTTCAGAATCCGATGAAGAGTGTTAAATTCGATGAATCCAATAGAACGTATGTAATGGTGACGTGGCATTTTGCACCACACAGTCAAGGTTAAATCAATGATTAAATCCACCACACAGTCAAGGTCTTTACACAACCAACGTTACGTGGAGGATTTGGTATTATATAATACACACAATGTAATGCATGGTAGTAGTCACCGATCATGGATAATATCAACTTTTGAAAGCAAACCGTTGATAAATTGAAGAACAATAATACAGTGCTTTTCACGGTTAGTGATGTTAATTTAGTCAATCAATCGCGTTATGAACTTAACAATAGTAAAAGTAAATAGGTGTGTGTTGGACTATCAGTGTACCGTCAATTCACACCAATGGTAAGAATCTGTGGATCCAAGACTGCAGGTGTTTCCTTTGATAAAAGTGAATGGAAAGTATTCACAGACAATCAAAACCTTATTACGAATTACTTCTGCTCAACAGAAGGAAAATTGTTACCAATTAAGGTGGGATTCAAAACCATAACGTCTGAAGTGATAAACAATACCAAAGTCATAAAAATCGTTGACAACGGGGAATGTGACATTTATATGGCATTTGGTTCACTTCAACGGTTGTGGTTACTGGCGAATTTAATAACGTACCGTCTGGAAATGTTAACCACATTAGAGTTTGATAATTTTTACAATAAGATTATAAATGCCTCCATTGAAATGACTGGAGATTACATCGAAAATATAATGAGCATCATTACTCCGTTACAGGACTTGCATGACCAGAACACTGCCGTCTTAATGGAAGTGGTACTGTTAGTCAAGGACAAAGTCATGTGGGATGCTGAAATTACCAAGTCGTTAAATTAAGTGGGGGAATTGTATATACTTTGCGCATGTTTCTGTATGAAACACTAGTTATCATGTGGTTTGCCTATAATCAGCAGAGTTGGCCTGTTGCTTATGATGAATATTCGGCGGTGCAGAGATTACATAGGGAAATGAGGGACTTTTGTTTTGACGCTGAACATGAGCAAGTGTATGGTCTGCGAAGATGGTACAGTGATGAATATTTACATAACCTAGCGGACAAGTTCAAGGTCACCGCAAAGATCAATGACCTCTCGTGACCTCTCTCGACAACTAGTGGGGTATTTGGATATATAAAGATAATGCTATAGTATATATCGTAGTAGTTCGCGCCCGATTCTTACAGTGTGCAAATCGTTTACGGCCAAGTTTGAGTACAATGGCGGATTTAATAAGTGCATGGGGGTTAAGTTTGAGTGAAGACAATTTAGATACATTAAGTGATCGACATAATATTGACTTTGAAGAGTTGTTAGTGGCCTCCCACTTCTTCGAGGCTATGCGAATGTCCTTTATGAATAATTGGACATTTAAGCTGGAAACATTCACGGACTTTATGCAAGGTATACGGAAACGTGCGATGGAGCGTGTTACCCATTGCGATACGCTGTATAACCTGTGCATTAAGAAAATGTTACCCAGGCATTTGGAATGGGGCAACTTATCTGTCATTGTCCAAGCCGAGTTGAAGTGGAAACGTGATAAACTAGCGGACATTGATCTGGTTAAGTTTGAAGAGGAGGCCAAAGAGACTATAATAGAAATAATCGAAGAAATAGATAGCGATTTAGTTTTAAGTAAAACCCTTATAAGTAGTTTAGTAGATAGAGTTTAAATATAGTTAGGCATAATATTGATTTATTTAATAGCGATTATTTTAAGGATGTTAGCTTTAGATATTTAGAATTACATAATGCAACGTATTGGAATGGGGTTAGTTTATGAGAATCTTGTAGAGAATATTATAGTAGATATAGAGATGTAGTTAATAATAGGCTTTGTATACAGGGTGTTTTTTTGGGAGCTTTAGTTAAACGTTTCTGGGAAAGTAAAAAAGGTAGGTTTTTGAAAATTTGTACCTAGGGGTTACTCTGAAGGCCCAATCGATGTAAAATATTTTCAAAATGGTGGCACTTCCGGAAATACCGGAAGTGGCTAGTAAGTTCATTATTTTAAATGGAAACCCCTATTTTTTATTGCATTTTTGGATTCTACGTGAAATTTCAGTTCTTTTGATTCCCCCATATCAATATCTACAATTTATGGTTTTTCAGATATTTTGACTTTAAGGGAAAAAATGGTGGGTGCAGACGGTACCTTGAAAATTGATTACTTAAAAACGGTTGTAGTTATGGCAACCCATTTTTGCCAGTGCATAGAGGAAGAATAGGGCTTTCTTTTAGTGTACTTTAAAAAAAGTTAAGTTGCGCAAGACCGCACCTATGGAGATCCAAATTTAAGAAATTTCAAACAATAAAAAGTCAGTTTTTTTAAATGAAATGCCTATTTTCTTACTACTCAATTTGATAGAGAATCAAAATTGGCATATTTTGATATTACATGTTCCTATACCTATCTTTAACAATTTCTGACTTATTTCCATTTCATTGAATTGATAACATTTTTTTTAAATTTTCTTTTTAGTAGTCGGCCATGATTTTATAACAATCGAATTTTAAACAAATCTAGTGACACTAATCGGTCACCTGTTATAAGTTAACATAAGTGTTTGAGTAATCGAAAAATGGCTCGCAGTGGTTTCACCAATGAAGATTTTTGGAATTTAGTTGTGATTTATGGTGAAATGGACAGAATCGCGGCACGTGCTTGCCGTACATTCATTGAGCGATATCCAGACAGACCACGTCCTAGTGATCATACCATTCGAACACTGGAACGAAATTGTTTGAATTTTGGAAGTTTTGTACCCCCGAAACAAATACCTAGAGTAAGACCTATTGCTGAAAATGAGGATAATATTGCTAACGTGCTTGGATATTTCACGGCGTACCCCACTAATTCGTTGAGAGACGCGGAAATTGCTTTAGGATTAAATATTAGTTGCATCCATAAAATCCTGAAAAACTACCATTATCGTCCATTTTCATTCCATAATGTGCATTCGATGCAACCGGGGGACCTCCCAAGACGAATTGAGTTTTGCGAATGGCTAATGTTAAGGGATCAGGAGGATGATAATTTTTTGGGGAACATTATTTGGTCAGACGAGGCCAAGTTTAGTAAAAACGGCATGTTTAATCGTCATAACTCACATTACTGGAGCGATCAAAATCCTTTTTTGAATCGAGAAGTACACTTCCAAGAGTGTTGGAGTTTTAATGTGTTTTGTGCGTTGAAAAAAAAACAAGATTTTGTGTTTTCATGTGTATCAAGAAAATTTGAATGCAGAACGTTATTTGGAAATATTACGTAATATTGTTGTTCCTGCAACAGAAGATCTGCCTCTACAGGAATATGATGCTATGTATTACCAACAAGATGGTGCTCCTGCACATAATGCAGGCATTATTTCCGAGTTTTTAGATGCCACTTTTCTAGGGAATTGGATCGGAAACCGCGGGCCATATATTTGGCCTGCTCGTTCCCCGGACCTTTCCCCATTAGATTTCTTTTTGTGGGGATATGTAAAAGACACTGTTTATGCCAGGCCTCCCACAACAAAAGAAGATATGATCTTAAGAGTAAGAAATGCACTAGAAACTATTGAATCACATGTGATACAAAACTCTACAGGAGAACAGTTAAGAAAAAGAATTGAATTGTGTTTGAAACACGAAGGCGCTCATTTTGAACATGTGTTGAAAAGCGAATTTTAAAATATTTCATTTTATTTTCATACAAGTTTGTTATCCACTTAGCTGATCACTGTGTTAACTTTTTTATGAATTAATTATTTAGATTAGAATCATTGATAGCAAAGAATCCTTTCCTTGGTTTGTTTAAAATTCGATTGTTATAAAATCATGGCCGACAACTAAAAAGAAAATTAAAAAAAATGTTATCAATTCAATGAAATGGAAATAAGTCAGAAATTGTTAAAGATAGGTATAGGAACATGTAATATCAAAATATGCCAATTTTGATTCTCTATCAAATTGAGTAGTAAGAAAATAGGCATTTCATTTAAAAAAACTGACTTTTTATTGTTTGAAATTTCTTAAATTTGGATCTCCATAGGTGCGGTCTTGCGCAACTTAACTTTTTTTAAAGTACACTAAAAGAAAGCCCTATTCTTTCTCTATGCACTGGCAAAAATGGGTTGCCATAACTACAACCGTTTTTAAGTAATCAATTTTCAAGGTACCGTCTGCACCCACCATTTTTTCCCTTAAAGTCAAAATATCTGAAAAACCATAAATTGTAGATATTGATATGGGGGTATCAAAAGAACTGAAATTTCACGTAGAATCCAAAAATGCAATAAAAAAATAGGGGTTTCCATTTAAAATAATGAACTTACTAGCCACTTCCGGTATTTCCGGAAGTGCCACCATTTTGAAAATATTTTACATCGATTGGGCCTTCAGAGTAACCCCTAGGTACAAATTTTCAAAAACCTACCTTTTTTACTTTCCCAGAAACGTTTAACTAAAGCTCCCAAAAAAACACCCTGTATATAACAAACAATTTTAATTTGTAAGTATGTAAATATATGTATAGAGATGTAGTTAATAATTGGCTTTGTATATACAGGGTGTAAAAAAAAGTATGCTGCCAAACTGACACCCTGGATAGTAGGCAACCAGCTGAGCAGAAAATACTTAATAACTGCTTGTCTAATCAGTACCGTTACGGAACTATGAACCGCAACACAGGGATGCCGATGCGATATGTAACTGACTCTTGCTGCGTTAGGTGACAGTGGGACGGTGGGAAGTGACAGATTGTGAACTGTCAGTCAACGCGCTGGTTAGTTATCTGAAGCCTGTGTTCAGAGTATATCTTGGATATTTTTTGTGAAGTTTTATTTACCTTTAATTAATCTAACCATGACTAATTGATTCGACTTTGTGGAGCGACGAGACGGCTTAGCTGACGGTAATGCGCGAGAGGCAGTTCGTCTTTATGCCGAACGATATCCTAACCGTGTCCAGCCTAACCGCGCGCAATTTGTCAACATCCATCGAAATTGAGGTGAGCATGGCACGCTGGGACGCAATCCTGATGTAACTGGCCGTCCACGGACTCGACGAACAGTGGAATTTGAAGAAGCTGTTTTAAATAGGATTGAAGAGAACCCGTCAACCAGTACTCGCGCAATAGCCCACGAATTGGATTGTTCAAACATGAGCGTCTGGCAGGTTTTGAACGACGAAGGAATGCACCCATTTCACTTACAAAAGGTTCAAGGCCTCTCTCATAATGACTACGCACCTCGAGTAGAGGCATGTCAATGGCTTTTGCAGCAGTGCCAGGCCGAGCCCGACTTTGCATCTCTGCTAATGCATACCGACGAGGATACTTCAACGTACACAACAACCATGTTTGGAGTGAGAACAATCCGCATGCCACGCATGTTGATTCAAGCCAACACAAATTTTCAATCAACATTTGGGCAGGTATTATTGGTGACCATCTCATTGGACCGTGGGTTTTACCCCCACGTCTCAATGGCGCAGCTTACCTGCACTTCCTGCAAAACACCCTACCAGTTTTGATGGAAGATGTGCCACTAGCCACACGAGCTAGGATGTGGTTTCAGCATGACGGTGCTCCTGCACATTGTTCATTCGATGCCCGAAACCATCTAACGGCAACCTTCGGGGAACGCTGGATTGGTAGGGGTGGACCCGTTCATTGGCCAGCAAGATCTCCTGACTGGACACCGTGCGATTTCTTTTGGTGGGGTTTCTTAAAAGACAAAATCTACGCAACCCCCGTAGAAACCCGAGAAGATCTCCAAGACAGAATTGTCGATGCCGCGCGAGAACTTCGAGAAAATCCAGGGATTTTCGCGAGTCCGAAATAGTCTAATCCGACGCACCCATTGACGTTCAAGGTGGTCACTTTGAGCACTTGCTTTAAAACGAGAAAAAAAAACGGCCCTATTCAGGGCCACAAATAAAATTATTTAAAAAAAAAATGCCCGAGGCGAGAATCGAACCCTGCGCCTAGCGCAGCAAGAGTCGGTTACATATCGCATCGGCATCCCTGTGTTGCGGTATTCGTAATACGGCGCGCTCATTGGTCGTCTTTAGGGGTTCATAGTTCCGCAACGGTACTGATTAGACAACCAGTTATTAAGTATTTTCTGCTCAGCTGGTTGCCTACTATCCAGGTTTCAGTTTGGCAGCATACTTTTTTTACACCCTGTATATTTTGCGCATGTTTCTGTATGAAACAGTAGTTATCATGTGGTTTACCTATAGTCAGCAGAGTTGGCCTGTTGCTTATGATGGATATTCGGCGGTGCAGAGATTACATAGGGAAATGAGGGACTTGTGTTTTGACGCTGAACATGAGCAAGTGTATGGTTTGGGAAGATGGTACAGTGATGAATATTTACATAACCTAGCGGACAAGTTCAAGGTCACCGCAAAGGTCAATGACCTCTCGTGACCTCTCTCGACAACTACTATCGGCGTAAAATGTAGAGTCCGCTCACTTTGAAGGCTCAAATCTCAAAATCGCTGGAGCCGATATTAATGAAATTTTTGGAACGTATCAATTGGTAAGTTGTTGTTAACATACGTAAATTGTAAATTTTTGCTGCCAGGACTTTTTACGTTATCGAATTTTCCTCACAAAAAAGTACTCTAAAATGCGTGATTTGTCGCGATGCTCAACTGTACAGGTCCATAAATAGTTTATTTTTCCACGAAAATTCATACATTTCGGGTATTACATAACCCAATTCTTGCTGTAGCTATTGTAGAAAAAATTATGGAAATATCTTGTTCCCTTTTTGCGTAATTAGCGGAAAAGCAAAAACATTGCAACGCAGCTATTATTGAAGGAAACGACTTCATTCTTTTTTTATAAGATGAATAAAATAGCAAACGTCATAAATGCGTACATATTGTCTGAAAACAACTTGTGGATGTTTGTTTTTGTGTAAATTAGCCAATACTCTACGTACGAAACAAGATGAATAATAACCTGCGGTTTTCATGTGTGATGTGCGGCAAACATGTTTTGTTTAACTGGAGCGTTACAATACAATAACCACAGATGGTCATGGCCAATGTAATGTAAATTGTCATTATTATTCTTTCGTGGGTACCTACAGGAGCACGTGTTTGATAAACAGATATATTATTCAAAACCAGAAAAATGGATTGTGGTTCATAATATTTTCTTACATTCAAATATATAAAGGCACATTGCTCATCCAGAACTACATTAACAGTTTAGTTGTCACGACGTACCACTATATCTATAATAAATAATAAAATGCCTCGTTATGTGTCCGTGGAGTTTAAAGAGATTGTTGTGAAGGTAAAAAGGTTCTTCGAAGAAGAAAAAATGAATGGTGTAGATCGAGTTCGGCTCAATCAAGTAACAAAACGAACTGCGCAATGCTTGGGAATTAGCGAAAAAACAGTTCAAGGGTGTCCAATGAAGCAAGTATCAGTGGTATAGTTTCAGGACCAAAACCAAAAAGTGGTAGACCTAAAATAGAGATCGATGATTTTATGAAGGGCGTTATAAGACGACAAATATTAAATTTTTATATGGGAAAACGGTTTCCAACCATAGCCGAACTCTATCAACGACTGAAAGACGAGTGTCCAGATTTTCCGCAAGTGTGCAGCACCACAGTAAAAAAATGGGTAAAAGATATAAATTTTATCTATCGCAAATTGGAGAACAGGCCTATTTTAATGGAAGTGAATGCAATAGCTGCTAAAAGAGCCGAATATCTATACGCCATCAAAAGATATAGAGAAACGCGTTGGAATCTATTTTTTACAGACGAAACATGGTGTGGCGCAAACCATTCAAAAAAATTTGGTTGGGTGGAATATATAACCCCGGAAAACCGCGACAGCTTTAACCAATATCGAGGAACCATTCAAGAAATCAATGGGTACAGGGGTGGAATCAAACGACCTTCTGGAGCTGGGCAACGGATCATTATACTTGACATCGGCAACGAAAACGGTTTTTTACCAGGATGTAGCAAATGCTTCATTGGGAAGAAAGGGTCAGCAGATTATCATGACGAAATGAATAAACAGCATTTTAAGGAATGGTTACGATATGTCTTGGGGGTGATTCCCGATAAGTCAGTTATTGTACTTGATCAAGCACCTTACCATACAATGTTGAATCCTGAATTTCGAAACCCAACAACTGCATGGAGAAAAGCAGACATAATTGAATGGTTAAATAAGCGAAAAGTTCAGGTACCAGAACACTTCGATACATTCGATCAAATGACAAGGCCTTCACTTTTGCAATTATCTCGCATGTAGGTACAATTACAAAAAACAGTATTTTCTGGAGAAAGTGGTAAACGATGTTCGACAGGATAAAGTGAAGCTTTTATGGCTTCCAGTAGCCCATTGTGAGTTCAACCCCATTGAATTGATATGGGCGTATGTCAAAAATAAAGTTGCAAAGCTAAACACAACATTCAAAATTAAAGACGTATTAGACCTCTGCAAAGCAACATTGGAAGATGTGCCAAAAAGCGTTTGGGCTAATTGTGTTGACCATGCCAAGAAAGTAGAAGATATGTACCGAGAAAAAGAGAATTTAATAGATGTCGCCATAGAACCTTTGGTAATAAATCTCAACGACGAGGATAGTGATGACGAAGTTATCGACTTTGATGAAGATGATCTCGAAGAACATAGCGATAATGATGATAATGAATGTATATGAGTTGACTGATTAATACAGAATAACAATTTCATGCTATATTACTTAACCGTGTACTTAGCGTGTGTGCCGCTTTATACGAAACGTTGCTGCAAGGTACAACTTTGCGATTAAATGACCTTCCCCCCAACTCCGCTCGAGGTGTTGCGTTTATCTCTTTCGCTCAAAATATATTAATTCCTGCAGCCCTTCACATTTTTTTGTCATTGATTCTATTCCGTGATCATATCATTTGTAATTGTCCTTTATCGATATGAACAAAAGTTTTTAAAGTGTATCTTATAATAAGCGAATAAACGCGTCTGTCATTTTATCGCTGTAACGTTTGCGTAATTATACAGAAATGCATAAAAATGTATCGACGTCTATTTAAAGGTGTATTCTATCACATACGTAAACATTATCCCATTTGAGTGAATACTTTTTTTGTAATTAAATCCTAAAGTTCTGAGTTCGTATACTTTCATTGAAAAAGCGCGCGTTCCCGTACATATTTCACTATCACATTGTCCCAATTTTATAGTATATCGTAGTAGTAGAGTAGAGTAGTAGCGCTCGATTCTTACAGTGTGCAAATCGTTTACGGCCAGGTTTGAGTACAATGGCGGATTTAATAAGTGCATGGAGGTTAAGTTTGAGTGAAGACAATTTAGATACATTAAGTGATCGACATACTATTGACTTTGAAGAGTTGTTAGTGGCCTCCCACTTCTTCGAGGCTATGCGAATGTCCTTTATGAATAAACCGATACAACGAAATATCGAAGGATCCTCAGTATTACAATCACTTTTAACGACAATTTATTTTAATCTTACAAAATACGTTTTATAGTTAACAAAAATGCATCAAATTCATGTCTTGGTCATTGAGATAATGCTTTTAATCTTGTTCCCAACGATATCAGTGCAAGAAAAACGATTTTGACATGTTTTGATCAAAATCCATGTGGTTGCCAAAAATAGATCAAAATTCATGTTTTGGTCAATGAGATAATGCTCTTGGTCTTTTTCCCAACGATCTTGGTGCATAAATAACGATTTTGACGTATTTTGATCAAAATCCATGTGGACTCCGAAAGATCATTTAACATCTTTGAATCTCACATATGCGGTTATCAAATGTGCACGACGTGACGCACTCTTTCAGCATCAAGATAATGCGTTAGAAAGCTTTTAAAATTCCCAATTCATGTGTAAAAAATAATTTTGGGTACATTTTGCCCTAAGACTTTCGACCTGTACCACAGAGATGAGTTATATTGAATTATTACACATCTAAAAGCCATAGGGAATAATCTAGCGAAAGTCCGAACTCGATACATGACCTAGGGAATGAAATATGTTAATTTCTATTATATTGAGCCCGCAGTTTTTCCTGTTCCCGATTCACTGGAAGCCCTATAACTTTTGTTCCTGTTGAACCAGGGTACTGAAAATCAATAGCGTCCGTCCTTAAAATCCAAAGTACCCATACACCAAATTTCAACACAGTCGGCCACTTTTAAAAAGAGTTAGAGCGCACACGGACGGACGGACGACAATACAAAACTATAAAGGATCTGAGGATCCTTAATAATTGGACATTTAAGCTGGAAACATTCACGGACTTTATGCAAGGTATACGGAAACGTGCGATGGAGCGTGTTACCCATTGCGATACGCTGTATAACCTCTGCATTAAGAAAATGTTACCCAGGCATTTGGAATGGGGCAACTTACCGGTCATTGTCCAAGCCGAGTTGGAGTGGAAACATAATAAACTAGCGGACATTGATCTGGTTAAGTTTGAAGAGGAGGCCAAAGAGACTATAATAGAAATAATCGAAGAAATAAATAGCGATTTAGTTTTAAGTAAAACCCTTATAAGTAGTTTAGTAGATAGTTTAAATATAGTTAGGTATAATATTGATTTATTTAATAGCGATTATTTTAAGGATGTTAGCTTTAGATATTTAGAATTACATAATACAACGTATTGGAATGTGGTTAGTTTATGAGTATATTATAGTAGATATAGAGATGTAGTTAATAATTGGCTTTGTATATATAACCCTATGTAAATATATTCAGTAATGGAGTTGTGGCGTCCCAGCAGATGTCGCCACACGCAGAGCGCGGCAAATACAGGACGCACGCCCTCGCGGCGAGGGAGCAACCCCCACGCATCCGACGGGGTATAAAAGGCCCGTCGGACGCCCTAGAAAACATTCGCCTTCTGCTCCCTAGCGAAGAAGAATCACCTACTGCTCTCTAGCGTAGATCGCTCAGCTTCTTATCGAGCAACACCGCTCAGCTCTTTAGCGAACAAAACCGCTGCTCTCTAGCGCGGACAAACATAAACACATTCCTCTCCACCAGCACACGGATGCCGAAGACACCGCGCTCGGAGGAGAAGCATCGGAGGAACGTCCTCGCTCAGTTCTGGAAACGACCACGGCTACCCCGGATGGTGTCACCATTGTCACCATCTCCGACCAAACTTTGAGGCCAGCACCCGCGCTGGCGCTTAGAGGAAATCGCCACGCCAGAGAAGCTATACCTCTACGTGTGCCCCTGCGCCGTGACACTCGCGGACCCACGCCGATATCTAATTCGCGCACACTATCGGAAGTCTCGCGTTCTAAAGGGTGTGGCATTTTTAACGCACATTTTAAATTTGCCGCCATTTTTGAACTACCGAATGTAAACTCACCAAATTTGGCAACTGTCAAGTTTGATGTTTGACGTTTGACATTCCATAAAAATGTCGCGCTACACCTCGCAAGAACGTTTGTTGATTCGAAAGTTACGTAATCATTTTGGTGTTCATAACCGGCCATATCGCAGTACAGTAGACAGATTAATCAAAAAATTTGAGCGCACTTATTCACTGAAGGACGATAGAGACCATCGCCATGTTCGACCACGTCGAAACAACCTGCTGTGAATGAGAGTGTGCAAGAAAACCCAAACATGTTAATTCGCCATCGATCTCAGCAATTAAACCTTTCAACAAGAACTCTGGGTCGAATTATACATGTTGATCTTCACCTTCGAGCTTACAAAATTCAGCTGACTCAAGAATTGCACGAAAATGACCATACGCAGCGCAGAAATTGAACCAATCCTTCGCATCGCATGCGGCAGTGTTATGCTCATGAAAAGAGAAGATTGGGTGACACTTTTAAAATGGCAAACATATCTCGAAATGAAGTTTTTCCGATCACAAGAGATCGAAAGGTCGAATGTGAACGACGAGAAAGATGTCGAACGAGATCAAAGTTCGGATACGCTTACGCGCAGCTTCACCTTAAACAAAGCGGGGAAGTTGATCCCAGAATCATACGATCTATCGTTCTCACTCATTAACGCAACCTCTCTCCAGTTTTCCGCAAACGATTACAACAATTGTACAATATCTACTGAACATTTTTCCCCACTAATTATTAGTTAGCATCGAGCTCGGTATACATTACATCATGTCATCACTTAAAAGAAAAATCCCGAAAAAGCCGAAAATCAACAAAGTTAATATACTTCACTCTATGTTAATCAAACCGCCAGCCTGCACCACCAATAAGTCGGGAAAAAAAAACCAAGCCATCAACTTCATTGGTAGAACTGCCAATCAACAACTGGCAAACTGGCGTATTAATGCAAATGGATCCAGTACTCACTAATGGAGGACCATTGGATAAAGTGATTACAATTTACAGACAATTCGACAATCACGTAAGTAATATTTGATTTTTTTAAAATTATTTTCTCCCCTCTATTTCGTTATGTTAAAAAGTAATCGCTTTTTACAGCACGGGTCATTTGAGCGAGAATTTGGAACTGGACCTACTGTTAGCGCAGCTGGATAGGGACCCCGCAACAAACTATTTATTCGAGCCAACTCGGTAAGTAAAAAATGTTGTTTTTCTCTTCTACTCGCTAATGATAAAATGCTCTCATTTCAGAATAATACCGACATCGCAATTAACAGAACCTATGCGGTCGCCGACACCACCACTACAGCTGTCGCTAACAACACGGCTACCGCCGCCACCACCACAGCTGTCGCTACCAGCATCGATTTTGCTGTCTCCTCCTCCGGCAGAACCTTTCGTGCCATCGGGCCAAAAACGACCGTAAATTTATATCATAATACTTGTAGAACTCCATCGTAATAGATTATTTTTTATTTATTGCAGTCGCTGCCACGACAACGCATCGCGTCCCCCTCGAATCCGACCCTGAAGTCGTCTATATAGAGGACTTCCTCAAATTTGTTAAAACTAAAAAATAAGTTTATAGGTTTGTGCATATTTATACCGGGTGATTCATTAGAAGTGAGGACAATTTGAATTTCCCGCAAATCAAAAAAATTATGAAGTTGGTACAAACTGATGATCATTTATTTAATTGCAGTGGTGTATCATCATGCTTTCAGTAAATCGTTTACTTATTTATAATCTACAAATACTGCTTCTGTTTTACCACAAATTATAAACTAACACTAGACACAGTCACGTTTCTTACATATTTTAGTGCATCAACTCTAAAAATTGTTCAAAATGGAAAAAGTAATAAACCGCAAATGGCACACAACAATTAACGGCGACACTGGTTTCTTAAATGACAGTCATGACAGATAAAAATTACTAACAAAATTCAAACCGTCAATCTAATAATGTCAAAAATACTAAAACCTTACGCGCGAAATTCAAGCGTTCATCACTTCTAATGAATCACCCGGTACTTAATATAATACTTTTTATCGAGCAAAACTTATTGACGCTCGGACCAACAACCACCGAGTTAAGAAAAAAACTAGATGCTTCATCCAAAGAAGAAAGGCGGATGGAGACAGAACTCCAATTTATTGAAGAATTCATGAAATTTGTAAAGAAAAGTAATTGTCAAAAATTTATAAATTTTTTAACAAATAAAAAAAACTTATCTGTTTTTGTTGTTGTGAGGTGAAGGTGTAAGAGTTTAAGACAAACGACTTTAGCCGGGTGCGTGGAAAACGATCAAATTAAGAAAACTTTGCAGCCGTCAAAAGAAATGCACGAATGCACGCCTTTTCAAAAGCTATACCTCTTACAGTAGAGCATACCAAGCTGCATATAAATAAGGAAGGAAGGTTAACTGAAAGTGTGAGAAAGAACCGAACGCAGATCAATCCATCATCCATCTTACGGTAATGCGTACTAAGTTGCATATAAGGACGAGGCTGGGGGGGGGGGGACATGGGAGAGGTGCTTGTATGAACATTTTTTCGGGTTTTAAGCAACTAAACATACATAATAAGATCAACGTGAAGATATCTTTTATTTCTTTTTTACGATATGCCTGCAATAATACAAATTAAGTACACATACACATATACGAGCATTTGCGTGTGAGCGAGAAAATTTCATTGCAGATTTTTCTTTGTATGCAGTCGTACTCTACTTAATTTGCGCTGCACTTCAAACACCTCCAGGTCCCACTTGAATTTTTTAATCCTCCTTTCGTCTATGCGATTTTTCTTCGATGGCGGTCTTCGGGATCTTCTGCAATCATTACTTTTGTCATTTTTTCTCTGATGCCAGTATAGAAATGTCTTGTACAACGTTCACTCGTGTCCTTTATACTTGACTTTAGTGAAGAAATGAACCCACGAATTAGCAAAAATCAGAACCATGTTGCCATGACCCCGAAATCGATAATCAATCAATAACACAGAAAGAGCATGAGGTGAATAACCTTTAGCGTGAGTAACCGAAATCGATAATCAATCAATATGAACAATACCCATAAGACGAATCCACTATATGAGAATAGCAAAGTTTTAAACCTAGTTACTTTTCTAGCGACTTTTGAGTTGGAATCGGCTCGTATATCACTAGCAGAGTTTCAAACCTCTAGTGGCCTTGAGCAGAGTTTCAAACTTAGTTACTCTTCTAGTGACTTTTTTCACATCTAGTGACTTTTTGAGTTAGAATCGGGCTTATATCACTACTACTATAGTAATCTCAAAATGAGAAGTACATCGTGACGCCATTTGCGCAAAGCATGAAAATGTGTCCGGGAGAGTCCATGATAGCTCCTAAGGGGAGCGCGCGCGTTGACATTTGTGCATTGCCGTTCGTGATTTCGTGTGCAAGTTCGCTTCTATTTTTGTAATATTTTCCTTGTGTGACCATTTCTTCCTGTGTTAATTCAAGAAAAGTTCTTTTCAGAGCTACCCGGCAGTTGTTGGCGTACATTTACGTAAGTATTGAACGTTTAATGCAATACCAAAATTGAGGTTATACTCATGCTTACATCCCTTGAATTATTAATTAAATTCTTAAAGTAGTTGCCAGAATTTGTTTTAAAACTGTTCAGTTAATCGATAAGTACTGTACAACATTAATAAATTTGGTTTTCATGTAAATGAATGCAATAAAATACACCAACTCGGTCTCCGAGGCGAGACAGTAGGAGTCGGAGCGAGTGTGCTTCGTTGCCTTTGTGTACGGAAAAAGCATGTCTTACAACTCGACTTCTATCCAGCCTGAGCGAGACAGTTTTGGTCTGTGTGATTCTTAAGAGTTGTGGTATACAGGATGTTGCGGAAATAAAACTATTTTTCTTTATTTCAGTTAACTGGGATAATGGCAACACCATCTCACCATCTTCTCGAAAAGTTGGTGTAAAAGGGAAGATAATTCATAGTCAAGCACGAGAAATCATTGCAAATGTGTTGACTTTCATGCAAATGGAAGCTGAAAATGGAAGTCTCTCTATTCCTGTCACTCGTTTCAAGGATCGACTTCTTGCTGCTACTCAAATTTCCGACAAAACGTATCGGAGCATTGTTAAGGAAAAAAGGAAGATCGACAGTTATCCCAGTATAAAAAGGAAGTCAAACAAATTGTTTACACCGCACACACAATCTAAAGAATGGTCCGACAACAGTTTACTTGGTCTTCGAAAACCTATTGGGAAAGGCCCACGTTTAATTATGGTCCATGCTGGTGGTGCAAATGGATTTATTCCAAATGCCCTACTTATGTTTCGATCTGGTAAGGATTGTGTGTGTTTTTTGTATCTTAACACAAATTAGTTTTTGTAGGCTTAAAATCAGGCGATTACCATGACGACATGAATGCTACCAATTTCTTCACCTGGGTAAAAAATCAACTCCTTCCAAATTTGGATAAACCATCCGTTCTTGTAATTGACAATGCATCGTACCACAACACAACTTTAGAAAAACATCCTACTTCTGCCACTTTAAAAAGAGATGATAAAATGGCTGATAGAAAGAAATATCCCATTTGATTCTGATTTAACTAAACCAGAATTGTATAACATAATAAAAATACAGAAACCGGCCCACAAAAGGTATGAGCTTGATGCTTTACTGCTCGAACATGGCCATCGAGTGCTCAGATTGCCACCCTATCACCCAGCACTGAACCCGATCGAAAAAATATGGGCAATAGTAAAAAATTGGGTTGCAGCCAGAAACGTGACATTTAAACTGCAAGATGTGCAAACTTTGGCTCAAGAGAAATTTGCAGCCATTCATCAGATGATGACGATTACGATAGTGATGAAAGTTCTAGTTCAGTGGAATGAGGTTTCAGATAATTATGTGCATTTCAATAATATTATAATTACATACATACATAATGTTACATATTAGTGATGAATTGTACTTATTCAATTTGTATTATATCATAGGTAAGCTTTTGTACGATACTTTGCACTGTACATAATTACACCTACATACATTTATTTTATAAAATTAATAAAGTGCATTTCAAATGCTTCACACAGCAAATGTACTTTCAAACCTCAATTTAAATATCCTATGATACGCCACTGGTGGCAACCATACGCGCAGAAAGTGATGACGTCACGATGTACTTCTCATTTTGAGACTACTCTAACTGGTACAAATGTACTAGGTGACGTGAAGATAGACCGCAGAAGCTATTCAAGAACGAGTTCAGGAAGCAGGAAGAAACCTTAAACGAAAAGCCGATGACAAAGGGGATCTGGTTATAAGAGACCACACATGATCGATTAATATTACATTACATTCATATTACATGAGTGGGCTCAAATTGATTCAACCAATGAATACCCTAGAACTTCAACGACCGTTGAATCTGATTCAGAAGAAGCTTATGTTAAAACAGTTTAACTTACATGTACAGGAGTGGTCATGGTGATGTAATAAGGTGGTGGTTGAGGAAAAAAAAATGTTCTATAAAATGTAAAAAAACTTGTGTAATAAAATGTAAAAAAAAAGTAGTTCTGTAAAAATGTAAAATAAAAATGTGTTCCAAAATGTCAAAAGAAAATGTATAAAAAAATGTAAAATAAAAAGAAATTCTAAAAAAGGTTGGTTGTAAGGTTTTGGTAGGAATGTTGAGAAATTTGAAAGCCACTTCCCGTTTCCGGTTCCGGTACAGCATCTGTCCAAAGTCTGGCTAGGTTTTCTCGGGAACCACCCGACCGATCGGGCTGAAATTTTTACTGTAGATTCTTTGAACCTTCCTCTTTCCAACGAGCCAACCAACCCCCTAGCTTCATAAATAACTTCGCCAGGCCCGATTAAACGGGGTCACCTCCGGATTTTTGACTAATTTGCCATTTTGACTCACAGGGGGGTCCCCCACCCCCAATCTGAGTTCATTTTTGGGCTCAGAGCACTCCATTTACGTAATCTACGGACCCAAAAAAATTTCAAGTCGATATCTCAAAAAATAAAAAAGTTGACTTTTTTGACTTTTTTCCTATGCACCGGGGTACGAAAAAGTACAAGTCCGGCCGGTTTTAAACGTGTAAAAAAATTTGGGCCACTTCCGATGGCGCCCTCGAGAATATAAACATCAATTTTATTTAATACCTAAAATACCTAAATAACGGTTATTGTAACCTAACCTACAAATTCATTTCCCTCTTCTTCCAACCTCTCTGCAATGGAACTTCCAGTGAGTATAAAGAAACGAATTAACAAAAACTGAATATAAAATGCAGGACATCTTCTTTCAACCCCAGCGTCTCCAGCAGTTGCAGCAGCTGCTACGTTTGTACCCGTTTGGAGGAGGTGGAGTACGGGGCGGTCTTCAGGGGGTTCTGGCGTGGACGCAGCAATCTTCAGCAGCGGAGCAAGCTGGAGGAGATCATCCGGCAGCACTTCGAGCGGCTGAAGACCAACATCTACGTGGCATCTCCTGTTGCTGACCTGTGCTACGTGGCGTTCCACGTAGGAGTGGACGTCGAGTTACTGCCAAACTCAAACGGGGGACCAAACGTAGCAGTGCTGCGCACCATAATGGGGGAGATGTTCAGAGGGCTCCAGCAGTTTTCCGAACAGTCCGTCATCGCATTCCAGCGGCTGCGGCGTCGGAAGCAGTTCCGACTGACTTTAGATGCCGTGCTGTCCACGGAGTCCGATGACGAACTGTTCGGATTGGCCCAGGACTCCCTTTTTCTTTTCCTTCAGCTTCCACGACCCCCGACCCCAACTCCTTCATCCTCTACCGCAACTCCTTCATCCTCTACCGCAACTCCTTCATCCTCTACCGCTCCTTCGCCCCCAGCTGAACCCCCGGTCATGAGACCTACTAGAATAAGAAAAAAAAAAACAAAATAAAGATTTTGTTTATTATTAACATATACCTATTTTATTCCTCTAAAAATGCCCAATTTTGTGCGTTCCTTTCCGAGTTCTGACATCTTATAATCAATGGTTTAGTTTAGGTTAGAACTCGGATGTGGTTAAGTTACCACAAAAATATGGACTACAAATTTTCACCACAAAATTTGTGTAGATTTGAATGCCGCTTTAGAAAGAGGAATGTGTCTAAGGTGAGTTGCAAGATGGAACTTTGAGCGAAAATTTCGCAGTTTGGTCAATCTCTCGGATTCGAGCGACAATTTGTTCTTAGAGTAAATCGCGTGCGAGGAATCCGAATTTGACGTCCGTGTTGAGCTGGGAGGCCATTTGGGCACTCAAAAATTTCGAAAACTTAAAAAAATCGGAGATGACCTCGCTAAAAAATTTGCAGAGTTTATTTATCGAGGTAGGGGGTTCGTTTACCACTCGTTGGAAAGAGGAAGGTTCAAGGAATACTCTGTTACTTCAGCCACTTTCGACTTCCGGTTCCGGTTTGGCGTCGGTCCAAAGTTAGGTTAGGAAATCTCCGGAACCACGGGGCTGATCGGGCTGAATTTTTACTGTAGATTCTTTGATCCTTCCTCTTTCCAACGAGCCATCAACCAACCCCCTAGCTAAATAACTTTGCCAGGCCCGATTAAACGGGGTCACCTCCGGATTTTTGACTATATTTGCCATTTTGACTTACAGGTGGGTCCCCCACCCCCAATCATTTTTGGGCTCAGAGCACCCCATTTACATAGTCTACGGACCCAAAAAAAATTTCAAGTCGATATCTCTTAAAATAAAAAGTTAGAATTTTTTGGCTTTCAGCATACCCGGGGGTATGAAAAAACGCCAACTTTTGACTGTTTTATTTTTATCACATCTGGTCAAATGCATCGAGCTGGCTGACTCGTATGCAATATAACACCATTAATAATACACAACTTTAACATTTTTATTTGAAAATTAACAAAATTATACATATAAAGAAAAATTGTGGCTGAGCTACAGGGATAAATTCCTGTGCAGAAATTCTCATTCCCCAAAAGGCCATGAATAGAAAGAATGTTGTCTAAGACCCGTCTTACACGAGTCATAATTATGGCCACAATTGTGATAAAAATTTGAAGTATATTTGTGTTCTTAAAATTATGTTTACGAGAACTATACCGCCCTTTACACGTTGTCAAACTATGGATATAATTATGATAAAAAATATAGGGAAATTCTGTATTCAGCTGTTGGAAATCTAGGGATTTTTTTGAATGGCAGCAATGTACATACTACATAACCAAAAATAATATATCACATTCAGTTTTCACTATTCTCTGTCACTATTAACGGTTTTGTGCAATAAGCAATTTCTTGTGATGGTAGCAAATAACAATCTTTTAATAAATGTCGTGGTCAAGAGAGCAGGTCACCATGCTCATTGAAGTGTACAAAAATCACCCTTGCTTGTATGTGGTTAAATCCCCACAATACAAAAACAAGCATGCGAGAAATGCTGCCTTAACAGACATCTGTTCAAAGTTGGAGGCAGTGAAAGCAGGTGTAACGATTGCAGATGTAAAAAATAAGTTTGCAGCTCTTCGACAAAATTTCTTAGTGGAATATCGTAAACACGAAAACTCCATGAAAAGTGGAAGCGGTACAGACCAGGTAAATGCAAATCTACATTGCAACAAATCGTATAGTTCTAAAAATGTATGTTTTAAGGTGTATATACCTACCATTTGGTATTATGATTTAATGCTGTTTGTTTTGGAGCATTCAATTGCAAAGACAGCCATTTATGATAGCATCCCCAAGCCTCTTTCACCTTCTCTTTCATCAGACAGTAATATTGAATCGTTGGAATTTACGGACATTTCACAATTAGAGGTTGTTTATGAAGACGAACCAGACGATTCACAAACTGAAGAGGTATTTCCTTATATTTGTCAATAAGTATAATGTTTCGGTAAATAAATGTACTTTAGGAACCTGTCAATGGAGGCGCCTCAAATGTGCATGTAATTGAACAGACGCCACAAACCAGCCGACCACAATCTCAACTAAAGAGAAAAAAGGGGAATGAAATCGACTATTTAGCAGATGCCAGCAGAGCGATAAATGAAATTGCTAATGCAGTTGCACGCAAGAAGCCTGATGTTAGCACTATCAAGGCGGATAGGATTGATGTCTTTCTTAAGTACATTGAACCAAAATTACGCCGCATCAAGAATGACGATTTGTTAGATAAAATAGAAAGCGATATTGTACATATAATTTCCAAGAATTTCAAATAAAATCTGAGTGATCCTATATACATATATATACACTTATTCAAATTGTATGATTAACAATTGTGTCTTAAAACTGCTGCATCCTGCCACTCTACACTGCCAGTAGGAGAACAAAAGTAATTTTTGTATTCATCCCTCACAGATAATGCTGATCTGGAAGTTCGATTTGTTCCCTGTGGTTTCCATGTATCCAATGTGATAATTGATGCTTCGTCAAAATCAGTATAAAATTGTCCACTATTTGTACATAAATAGTTATGTAGTGCCACACAAGCTAAAGTAATTTTTTCTACTTTATTTGGTGACAGACATATCGGATTTAACAATACTCTAAATCTGTTGGCAAGAATACCAAATGCATGTTCAATGATACGTCGTGCCCTTGATAACCGATAGTTAAATATCTTCTTGTCGTGAGATAAACCTCGTTGTGGATAAGGTTTTAATATTCTTGTGGACAGTGGAAATGCGTCGTCTGCAACTATCACATATGGAACATTGTTACTGGATCCTGGTAATGGTCGAGATTGTGGAAAATTTAACGAATTGTTTTGAATTGCTTTTGACAGAGTACAATCACGAAACACTCCACCATCACTTATTCTACCATTAACACCAATGTTAATGTATGTAAATTTGCAGCACGCATCGGCCAATGCCAATAATACTAGTGAATGATCCCCTTTGTAATTGTGGTAAAATGATCCAGCCGATTTTGGAGGTCTAAATGTAATATGACGTCCGTCAAGCGCCCCTACACATTGAGGAAATTGCCATAGTTCCATAAACTGATCAGCAATTGATTGCCAACTTTCGGGAGTAGATGGAGTCTGTAATGTAGAAGAGATATACAGTGAGTTTATCTTAGACTGGAACATACGATTATGCATACAATGCTATTTCCCTATGTTCCATTTTAAAAAAAACGCATCAACCTGAAGGAGTAGTTCAAATGGGTAGTAGGCGCAATGTACTACTGTCACCTTTAAATCTACCGCCCTGCAATAAATTCAAAAATGCTGCCTAAAGAAATGAAAATTGCAATTATAAATTTATACAAAGGCCTAAACAGTACAAGACAAGTCCGCGATTTACTTGCAGTCCAGTATCCTGACGAACAAATACCATCCATTTCAACGATCCACAGAGTTATAGCAAAATTTGATAGGGATGGCTGTGTTGCAAATCTTCACACAAAAAAGGCAAAAATTAACCATGTCCTTAATGAAGAATTGGAATTAGAAATTTTGTGCTATGCTGAAGAAAACCCAACAGCATCACTAAGTTTAATGGCCAAGGAATTTGAAATTTCTAGAACTTCCGTGTTTAAAACGCTAAAGAAATTTAAATACAAGTCGTACAAATTTCAAAATCACCAACAACTGTTTGATGATGATAAAATAAAACGCACAGACTTTTGCGAAACAATATTTAATTTGTTAAACAATAATGAGGAAATATTGCACAAAATAATGTTTACAGATGAAGCATCTTTGTCTCTGAACGGTACAGTAAATTCTCAAAACTATCGGTAGGTACCTATCTCCATATTAAATCTTACTGATACCGTTTTCTTCATTAGATATTGGTCACAAACTAATAATCATGTACACAACATAACGCATACGCAATATAATATTAAAATTAACGTTTGGGCCGGGATAATAAACAATATTCTAATCGGACCGTTCTTCATCGATGGAACTCTAAATTCAACAAAGTTTCTCGAATTACTTAGATCGCGCATTATTCCACGGTTACAGGAGTTGAATATAAACAACCCATGGTTTCAAATGGACGGGGCTCCACCACATTCTACGAGACCAGTGACAAGTTTCCTCAATGAAACATTCCCGGGCCGTTGGATCGGTAGATTTGGTCCAATATCTTGGCCAGCACGATCTCCCGATCTGTCGCCAAATGACTTTTTCCTTTGGGGATATCTAAAATCGAAAATTTATAATCATGTTCCCATTCAGAATGTGCAAGAGTTACAAACCCGAATACTAACAGCATGTGATCAAATGAATCCTACGTTTTTACGAAATAGTATTCAGGAATTTCGCAATCGGTTAGGGTACTGCTTGGAATGTGAAGGAGGGCACTTTGAACATTTGTTATAACTTATAATTAAATTCATTTTATTTATTATTAAACAATTTTTCTTCGACTTTCGACCGTACACGTACATAACCTAAAAATAAAGGCTGGTTCAAATGTGACTCGCAAATTTCTAATACGTTTGTTTTAGTTGTGAACCGCGCATATCCTTCAGGTTGATGCGTTTTTTTTAAAATGGAACATAGGGAAATAACATTGCATGCAAAATCGTATGTTCCAATCTAAGATAAACGCACATATATAGAGAATTGATAAAATAAAACTTTACCATTAAAAACTCATCTTTTAAAACATTAAATATGACTTCACAAACTTCAGGAATGAATAGAGAAATGGTTGATTCATGTATCCTACTAGAATACATCAACGAACGGTAAGACTCTCCGGTTGCAAGAAAGCGAAGCGTAAGTTCAAGCCTGAATAACATGTCTAAAATATATACCACTTTCAATCAGCATTTTCTTTACCTGCTTCTCGCTGAAACACATTGCCTCATAACAGTATCTTGGCGACTGATATGTGGTTCTACCAATCGCAACAGTTTTTCAAATTGGTGGTTAGTTAGCCGTAAAAAGTTTTTATATGCTGCAGAGTCTTCTTGTAGTAGCTCGTCATTTAACATATGTAATATCCCCATTCCCATATTCCTTCTTTCATGCCATTTTCTTGACCAAACTCTTCGCCTGCGACGTGTATTGAACTTTAGGGCTAGCATATTTGTATAAATTGCCACTGATGCAATACTATACAATGTGTATTCGTCAAATTCCATACTTTAAAATTATATTCAAATTACAACTAGGTAGATACTTCGATTAATTGACTACAGACCTGAAGACAAACAAATACTCTATTTTCTTTTTAATGAATTTCAATTTTCAATTACTTTGATAAACAATATCCTAGGATCACAGTTTGCGCATGCTGTTTGCGCATATTATGCACACAAAAATAGAACACGTTCTATTTTTATGGACAAAATTTTTTTTATGGTTATAATCGGTGTATTACACGCACCATATTCTTTCCAACACAATTAAATTCAGAAATAGGGACATATTTATTGCTCGTGTAAGACGGGTCTAAGGTCATGAGAAGAATACCCTATTGAAATTGAACTGGTCCTCATTCTTGAAACAGGTAGGTGCCCCCCTACTTTTCATGGCCAACTACTGGTAATGTTGTTTAGAGGGAGCAATTCATTCTGCTCTACACTGTGCTGTGCATTGCAACGTTTACTCTTGCGCCCTTTTGTTAGTGTGTCTTTGTGAATTGATTGTCCCTTGTGTGACTTTATTTCCCCTGTGACTGGACTGATTGACTTTTAACTCTTGTGCCCTTGTGTTGACTTTATTTCCCCAGAGACTTTGTTTATTGCCCGTGTGTACATTATTTTTCCTCCAACTCCAACCATGATGGCTGCTCAACCCGTCGTGCAGGTGGAGAATCCGTTGGAGATCATGGTGTTCAACCAATTCTTCCAATTTTTGGAAAAGTAAGTGGTAAAGATATCTTCATATCGGTCTTAACGTAGAACAGCCATGTGAAACATGCGGCCCGCGGGCCGCATGCGGCCCCATGCGACAATATTTGCGGCCCAATGACATTTGTATGTAAAGTCTATTAATGCGGCCCGCCATTGTTTAATTACAGTAAACTTTACACGTACAGAGGGTAAAAATAGAATTACATAGAATTTGCTGTCGATAAATCTCGCCCGAGTTCGGCGATCCCTCACTGCGTGTGCGCGCTTTTGTACTGTTGTGTACAGATTGAGTGGACTTGAGTCAGTCTGGTCTGGTCAGTCAGAGTTAAACAGTAGTGTTGCTTATTGAAATTAATATCGTCAAACTACTTTTATAATTGTTAGATAGATATTACAAATAATTTGTAAATCGAGTTGCAAATAATAATGTCTCTTTCAAAACCAAGTGGCAGTAAGAGAAAAATAACAGATGAACATCGTATCTTTCAAGAAAAATGGGAATTAGAATTTTTTTGTTGTGAAGTAAAAGAGAAAATTATTTGCTTAATTTGCAATAGTACAATTGGGGTCTCGAAGTTATATAATATTAAACGGCATTATGAGCAGCACAAAACCAAGTTTGATCAGTATGAGGGATTGCTTCGACGTGAAAAATTAAAAGAACTGAAGTCAAAATTAAAGAATCAACAATTAATGTTTACGCGCCCTATGCAAGAAAATGAATCTGCTGTTCGTGCAAGCTATGCATTGTCTGAAATGATTGCAAAACACTCAAAA
>NW_022170249.1:69067981-69149544 GCF_008802855.1 Photinus pyralis
CTTCGAGTTTCAATTCATTGAATGAACGACTGTTTTCGCATATTAAACTGATAGGAAATGGCGAATTCGAATTCATTTTTTAACGAAAAAAAAAACGTAGTAGCATTAGACGGTGTTTACTGTTTCCTAATCCTCTTGTTCGTTCTAGAGTTGTCCACGTTTTTAATTAGTGCTTGTTCCAGTTTTATAGGATTATATTATCCTAAAGTTAGTTTTTTAAAAACCAGATTAGGAATGGAAGTGGTATACGAAAGCCTGATAGCAAGCAATCTGCCAAAAAATCATGTAATGATGTTGGGAATATTTTCTTGCCATCAAAACAGAAAGCTTTTTGCTCTTCAAGAAAACTGCCAATAAGGTTGATTCCTTAACTTAACAACAATCTCCTCCCATAAAAATTACTCTGCCATTATCAGCATCACTATACATATACCTACATATTAAATTTCAAAACATTCTTACCGTGAAAATTACAGTTATAATCAAAACTAACTTCTACAATCAAGACGCAAACAATTTCATTATGAAAAGCGCTATCTGTTGTAATTTCTTCTCAATTTTGTGTGGGAGTAGCACTTCGAATTAAATAATTATCATTTTATGTGTAACGTTTCTTCCTGTACTGTGGCCTATCTTGTTCGTAGTATATAATCAATGCCTATAGTTGTCCCTACCATTCATCCAGGAACTTAGTGCTCGTATTCTTGCTGTTCCATAGGAATTTGCATCACTGCTGCCAAAACGAACAGTGTGTGAAAATCAAAGATTATTATTCGTCGTTTATTGAACATACTTTCTTCAGTAGATATCCGCCGGACTAGGGCCATGTTTCTGTCTATGTACACCACTTCTGATTAGTTAATTTCGCGAGTAATTTCGCGAATGGTGTATCCAAATGTGCTGAAGTTTCTCTTTGGATAGAAGAAATCTGTACTTAATAAATTATAATAATATTTATTTTCAAAAACCATGGTAAAGAAATTTTATCATTAACCCCAGCAAAAATGTTAGCACTATAGGTCCAAACAGCTGAGTGAGGGTCATCAGCACTGCATCAGATGGTGCCTATATTTTGGAACGGCTTTATACGATTATGCAAGATATGGAGCACTAAGAAACACTAACGAAGCACAAAACGATCGACACCGGTCCGGTCGTTAGTGCTTTCAAAAAGTGTGGGTAGTCAGCACTGCATGAGACGGTGCCTATATTTTGGAAACGGCTTTGTGCGCTGATGCAAGATATGAAACACTAAGAGGCACTAACGAAGCACTAACGATCGAGACCGGTCCGGTCGTTAGTGCTTTCAAAAAGTGTGGGTAGTCAGCACTGCATGAGAAGGTGCCTATATTTTGGAAACGGCTTTGTGCGCTGATGCAAGATATGAAGCACTAAGAGGCACTAACGAAGCACTAACGATCGAGACCGGTCCGGTCGTTAGTGCTTTCAAAAAGTGTGGGTAGTCAGCACTGCATGAGAAGGTGCCTATATTTTGGAAACGGCTTTGTGTGCTGATGCAAGATATGAAGCACTAAGAGGCACTAACGAAGCGCTAACGATCGACACCGGTCCGGTCGTTAGTGCTTCCAATGACGGTGCTAACTTCCCGGACCTATCTTTTGATTTACTTAAAACTGTTCGTACAACTCTGCACGCTATACCAAGTGTGTGAGTAAATGTGCATACTCTTATTTTTTGTTCTTTAACTTCAAAATAATATGCGTTATTTGATTTTCTTTGACATGTTTTAGTATCGGTGTGGAAAATGCTTTTTAGACAATTTTGAATGTAACTTCTTTGTCTCCGTAAATTTTCCAAAGCCCAGTACTGAAAAGATCTTTTCTTGTTTCGTCACTAATCTTTTCCGCATAATTATACATACAATTTTCATTGCAGAGGTCTACCATTTTTCTTTGAAGTAGTGCCTTTTTTCTTGAGTTTATGTAACCTCCACTGTTTCGTTTACGTTTTCTAATATTTCTTGCCCAATTTTGTGGTGTCAGATTTTTTCTTATGTTTTCTGGTTTTTGGTTTATATTGATTTCTGGTTCGATAATTTCTTTGTGTGGATTGTCTTCTGAATCTTTATTTTCAAGGTTAATCTGGTCTTCTTGTTTGTTATTTTCAGATTCTTCCACTTCCACTGTTTCCTCATCGCTGTTATCTTCAGATTCATTGTCAGATGCAATGTAATTCCATATAAGGTCATTTGAGTTATCTTCATCAGAACTTACATTATTTTCGAATGCTAAATTGTTTACACTGCTTTTAGTGCCCTAAAAATTTAAATTTCGACACGTTTCCTTAGTAAAATAATATGGCATACATACCGATTTGCCTGCATTGTCTACAGCTAATTATATTGTACAATTGTCTCTGCTTTTCCTTACAAAATCTTCATCGTCGTTAGATAACTATACCATACCTGCAGATTGGCCTGTCATAAATATTTCCGTTTCGGTAAAAGGTATTAAATTGGTGGAAATATTCGGCGAGGTGGCTGACCCATTGCTAGGTGATGTTTCAGGGGTTTCAACTACATCTACATGCTTTTTTACTAAGGTTTTAGGCTAAAAATACACGAAACAAGTATCAGGAACAACCTAACCTAAGAACTAGTAATTTTCAATATTTTGTTGATTAAGAGTTCCACACTTATCTCGCTGTTATTGCTCTTTGAAATTGCCAATTGCACTAAACGTTTTCCACGGGAGTTCATTATTAGGTACACAGTTAACATTTAACGGTAGAATTTGTGCCACAACGGCACAAGTGGCTCCATCTACTTATAAACTTCGAATTTGATATATGTCAGTGTTGCACATGTAAATATGATTGATCTTACGGCCTTGCTTCTAGTACAAGAAAACTATTAAGTTTCTTTTCGGTTATTTTTTCATTTAATCGTTTTGGTTATGTGTAATATAACCAGTTTACACTGTTTAGTAATTTAATAAAGGATTCTTTATAATACAACACACAGTTGCCAGTTTACTTGGGCCGAACTGTACATACCTAATCTCTAAACAACTGTATAATCTAAGTAATATTCTCGAATTGGACATATAATTATGATCGAAAGTTCGCTTGATCACTAATTATGTGGTTATGAACATGTATTGCTTCATTTTTAGTTCCCGAGTGTAGTTGATAATGGAAAGAGAAAAAGAAATTTAAAAAAGTCGATCTACGCTTCGTTTTTACTCTAAATAAATAAATAAATCCTTGCAATTTTGCTGCAGTTTACTACTTTAAATTGAAATTGGTACGTTTACTATTTATAATACCATTCATTTTAACTTGAAAACCGGTAAATATGTCAATTTTTCCGTCGAGTGGACGACTTTTCTCTCCAGCATCTCTGAAAAGTATTCTTTCCAAAAGCATCCTCTCATACATGCGAAATATAAACCTAAAAAGTATGAAAAAATTAGAGAAACGTGACGTTTGGACGTTGTTGCTGCTGAATATAAAATTAACATCGACTTTTCAAAGCATAAATGCATGTAAACACTACAATAAAAGCTTGACAGAAATTTTTTCTCCATTTTTAGACTTGTTTAAAACAAGATTTAAATACGCAGACATATCTACAATTTCTTATGTTACAATTGTAACTTCTGCGAGTACTTGGAATATAAATGAAGCCCTGGCTCAAACTTGAAGACAAACTTGAAACAGAAATGAGAAGTTTGCCCGAAAAATAACACTTTTCTCTATTTAATACTTAATTAGCACTCATTTTGTTTAATTAAAATAAAGTTAAATCGAGTTTGAATATGATTTGAATAATTGACAATTTGCTCGTAATTATTGGACATAGCTTCGTTTTATATTAATGAATGCAATTGGCACTAGATTTAGTACTAGCAGTAGGGAGAACTACAATCAAGTCATCCATCTACAAATGAGGTCTGAGAACAATTTCGTTCTTCTCGCTTGGTTGATCTTATTCCCGCATTGAGCATTGAAATGAGCATTACTCTTGCATACAAAATAGAGGAAATGATCTTTCACTGTTTTCTGCTAGATCACATTTTCGGCACTTATTTCGAAGGTTGACGAGCAAACAGAAAAAGCTTCGACTTTCGGTAAGATTTTAAATATGCCACGTATTAGCAATGTAAATTTTTCGAATGATTTATTGCATATGTATATAAAGCAAATAATTTACATTTCTATTCACCAACCGATGATATTTGTTTACATTTTGCATTAAAAATAAATCTTTCCTTGTCGTCGTATGATTTTATAAGTTAATAATCTTTGGTTTTCCTTTTGAGCAAAAACATACTATTATTTATCGTTGAAATGAATTTCTCCAGCGCTATTGTGTTAGAACGTCGGTCTTGTAAACCGCTAAGCTCATTTTATTGCGTACATAAGCAATTTGCACTGGTTAGTGGAAGATAAATATCGTACCGCAAGAGGGCAACTAATTTGAACTGATAATTTAAGATAAGGTAGGTTTTAGTTGATATTGTATCTCTAGTTTGCATGCGGCTACCAACGACTGGCATTAAATCTGCAAAAACAGTATATCCTTTTTATCTTTCGGTATTAATGCAATTGTGTAGCCGCCTGGAAATGTGTAACACTAACTAGGATCCGTTGGATATAAAGGCCGATATGATATTAAATAGCAGTTAATAATAGATTAAACACTAGTTTGAGGAAGGAACCTTTTTATTCAAATTCCTCCATCTCTCAGACATATGGCCACTGCGGATATCAAACAAAAAAGGTTCGTACGCAATGCCTTAAATAAGTAAACAACAGGAATGCGATATGATCTCTTCTGGTGAAACCCTTTTCCTTATCCATTCGTTTTTACAAGGGAATGGCTATATTCATGATAATGGGTTAATTTTTGTTGACCGGAGTCCAAGGCACAGTATATAGGGTTTGTTCACAATACAGAAAAACGTTTCCCCTTCTCGTCTCCAAGTGGAAGAAGCGGAGATTTCAGTACAGGAGTGGAACCATCCTATTTCATCATACAATACTTATCCTTATATTATTACTAAAGTATGGTTAAAGGTTTCCACTATTTTTAGTAAAAATTTTAATTCAATTTACAGGCCGGATGGACGGCCAGTCAATTTAAGCAATTTCGGCCTGGAAGTTAACGTTTACAATTTTTTTCCCTCACGCTTCCATAAAATAACTTCACCACTATATACGATGTAAGTCATTTACCAAGCCAAGACGATTTGTTAGTCGAAACTAGTCGCGCAATTATTAACTAATAAACAGGCAGTATGAGGAAGGTTATGTGTTATCATGAATTAATTTGTCTACCATCAAATTTGATTAGAATGCCTTAAATAATACCTTTCTGAACGTTCTGGTTTTTTTTATCAAAATTGTTTTGTTTGGAATTTGTAGACTCCAGATGGCATTGTTAAATTAAATCATTGGGACTCCTTACTTCAAGCTGAAACCAGCGAAACATACCAGCTGAAGGCAGCGTGCCGTGTGCTGTCAGGATGCGCGCATTCTGTTGTGTTACACGGGTAGATCGTATCGCGCAAAAGTAAATCTTCAAAACGAAATATTGAACAAGTAAAATTGTATTTGACAAATTTTTCGTATCTCGCAAAAGAGATATTGAGGTGACTCTCTTATCTCGAAGGCACTGTTGCAAACGGATAAAATATTGAATTGTAAACATGAATTCAAAAACTATTGAAAATGCACTTAAAGTGTGCTTCTTATTACTTTACCATATCATTCATAGAATATACCAGTTGTTCTCTGATGATAAAATAATCGATTTATTAAAATATTGTGGGTTATTCATGTTATTGTACTGTTTGTAACATTCATCATGTACATTCGTTACTAAAATTGGACATTTTTAAGAGCAGGCTATGAAGTGAAAGCGTTTATTTGCTAATATTTTTCGCATATTATAGTTTGCGTAGTGGATAATAAAATGATATAGGGATGTAATTAGAAACTATCCTTATTTTTTAATGCAGAATCTATTGGTGAACATGAAAAAGGGGGTTTCCATTTAATTTAATTCATTTAATAGGTTTTCAACATTCTCAAAACTGAGAAATTTGACATCAATTTCCTAAGCACCGTATATAAATTTGTTGTATACTACGTACAGTAATTAATTCGCAAATAATAAATCAGCAAAATCTTCATTTATTGATTAATTTCGTCACGCAGAATTGCAACATACATGACCATGCAATTTCTATGGGGAAAAGCTACCTGCGCCACCTAGAAAGCACGAACGGGGGTTACGTTTGGCATCTTGTCTTGAATGGCGGTCGTGAACGCGGCGCTCTATAAATATTTGTTGTTATTCTGTGGTATTTAATGCAGGTAGTAATTTTTGCATTTCTTTATATCGTATTTGTGTTTTGTATGCCGCATTTTATATTTTTTGTGTGTTTCAATCTTTGTTTTTGAAATTTACTTAATCACATGTGTGATACCGTTATGCTATTGTTTGTAATTGTTTACGTTTTTGGTGTAATGTTTGCTTAATTTATGTTTATTGATGTTGATTACTTGATCTTGTCCCTGAAGTAACATTCATGTAAGTTTTGATAATTTTATTTTAATATGTGGAAATTACCGATTCGTTTGACGGTCTTGTACGGACTTGTTGTTTGTTACTAACAATTTTCTCCGTGAATGAAGCAATCACGGAGGTGTTAAAAAAACTGTAGCCAAATTTGAGTTACGACACCTAATTCCGTGATTGTCTTCGACATCCAACTGTAGCCTCGAAACCCCGAAACCAAGGGCGGGCTACCCATCTTGCAGAAGCGGGATTACGCTAATCAAAGCTCTTCAGTTTAGAATCTATGTGCGATAAATGAGTTACGATTCGAAATTTCCACATATCTTGTTTTTAGTTAAATTTTCCTGCAAGGCCATGTAATTTTCCATCTTGCTTTTAACAAAAGGATTTTATTGCACCAAAGATGAGCCACATCCTGTACTCTTAACCCTTTCTCAGAATTTAGGTACCTGCTCCTACCTGACCAATTGTTCCCAAAAACTTGCTTTTAACCTTGAGTGTAACCAACATTGTATATATGCATTTACTATCTTTGTTAACTACTGCTTAAACTTTTACAAAATATTTTGTTAATTAATTTTTGGACAGTATTAATCAAACTGCGAGGTTTTTCTTACGTCGTACTCTTTTTACCCTTAGCAGTTACTTTTGCGAGAGTACGACACCTTTAATTATATTTGTCTTACTAACCTATCATAGCGCATTTTATATCTGTGATACGCGGGCATAAAGTACCACTTTATGCCCTAGGGCATTAAGTATCACCATAGTAACTCATTTATACTTAATGACAAAACAAACAAATATTTGCAGGTCTTTGAAAATTAAAAACGTCAATTATTAATTGTCAATACCTACTAAATCCCAAGATGGGCCTTATTTCGTATAGTTTCTGGAACTTCTTGCTCATTCACGATGAATTGAATTACTTTTAAAATTACGTTTGACGTTTGGATGGTTTCAATCACATTAACAAATTCGAACCACGCATACTCGATCAAACATAATGAATTATTTTGTAAACGAATTTTGACGAAGAAAACTATTTGTAAAACATAAAATTGTGTATGTACCATGTAACGAGTGGTTTTATTTCGCGCCAAATTTCATTAAAAATTTCGAAATTTCTTGTCATGATAGTGAAGGTCACCCTGTATATTTCATTATTTGTTCCGGTTAGAAATTTTGTGTTTGGGCATTTAGGTTCGCTCAAGACTATGGTCCGATAGATTTAATTTCGCTCAGATTTAATTTCGTCGTGGGAAGAGTGCAAAGCTGATTGACGTCATCATGAGTAATGCGAGGTTTTTGTCGTTCGTTTATCAACTTTGGCGCCGTCTAGACCGAGAAAAGGAGCGGATGTAGCACCGAGCCGTCAGGAGATAAGGAGTTTTCACGTCATCAGCGGAAAACCGTGAGATCAGTTTTAGTCAGCAGTTCTTTGAGGTTGACGACGAAGTTAGAGTGGGTTAAGTCTTCTTTATCTGAACCAATGGGAGAATTTCTAGCGGGAGCCATTTTTGTTTTATGGTAATTTGGGTGTGATTTTTTCATTTCAATTCTGAAGAAGGGGATCGTTTTAGAAGAGACTCGCGTTTAGTACGTCGAGGGGTCAACACGTACTTTGAGTGATCGCGTTTTAGAAAAGACTCGCGGTTAGTACGTCAAGCGGTCAACACGTACCTTGAGCGATCGTTTTTGGTACACTTGGCGGTTTGAGCCACCGGCTTATTTCGGTTGCTCCCAGTTGCGTGCTTTTTGCACCCGTTCCGAAGTGTTATTTTTCTTTTCGTGTCGATTTTTTGGCGAAGAAGACCCAGGTTCCAATCAGGTGATATTTGGGCGAACCCTTGAGCTTCACCCCAGTTTACTTTGGATGCAGTGAATCGCGTTAGGATACGTTGTGATTTCTCGAGGATACATAATTCAAAGTGCTGCCCAAGTCCTCAAGGCGCAGAATTTCGGGATCCGCCCCAGGTGGAATTTCCTACTAGTGCCGTAAGGTCATTTGTCGAAGGAGCGCTGCGTTTCGGAGAGATATTTGCCCCAAGAAGAGCTGGTGAAATAATACTTTGAACCATCGCGGTTTACCGTCGGATAGTGATCATAAAAGTTTGTGTTCTGCTGTACCGCTAACTCAAAAATCTGTATTCCGCAGGCGGTCAAAGCTAATAAACTGATAAAATAAAATTAAATACACGTGCTGTGTAGAAACTTTGGCAACTAGCCGTCTCCCACTCGCCACGCGAAGGATTTCCTGGACTAAGTTTCCGTTCAAACACTAAACTTTGCTTTCGTTCCGAGGAAGGATAGGCACCGTGGATTTTTGTTTCCGTGTGTTAAATTCAAGCCAACCCCTAGGAAGTCACAGAGACTAAGTGTCAGATCACATCCACCCTGTACCAGAGGAAAGAGCAGTTCACAAGATCGGCTGTACAAATGTTGTAAAGGTTAGTCTAAATTAAATTTGTAATATTCTGTAAAATTCCACTTTTTGGTAATTAAGCTATAGTAAAAAAATTTTTGATTTGATTGTTTATAAAAGTCCAATGAACGATTACCAAAGAGTAGAATAAATTTTTGTGTTTATTTAAATAAGTCCCAGCCCACGCTGGATTAAAAAACCGATTACCTGTTGTTGCAATTTTTCAAACTGTAGAGGATGGCCACCCCTTGAGTAAATTAGTTTCACCTGATAGGATTTTTTATTTAGTTTAGTTGTCATTGTTAAGCTAGTGTTTTTACAAGGAGAAGAGAAGAACTGCTAGATCCCTGTAAATTGTTTGTATCGCTAATCTCATTTCAATATATTATCTATTTGGTGTCAATGTGCCTATGTCTTTAACGAAGAACGAGGGGAAGGAAAGGGAGGAGTAGGAGTTGAGGCAGGAGACTGGTAGGCGGCAGGTCAAGGTTTGTTACGCAGTTTCAAGAGTAAAAAGCCCACCGATTTGAGTTAGCCGGAGCATTTATTTTTATCGATTGAGCAGCCTGAGAAGAAGACGGTTTGCCTTGCCGGGCGGAACCGATGGTAATTTTCAAGTCCAGAAGGAACCCCCGTAGCAACCACGGGCATAAACTGATGTTTATACTCTCGGGCGACTAACTAACTAACTCGTCGACCTCGAGAATATAAGCATCACTATTATGCCCTTAATACATAAATAACTATAATGTACAGCAACTAAATTTCCGGGCTTTCACAATCTTAATAATTACGATCATTATTAAACAAACTTTTCACAATTTCAGTGTTTTATTTAACGTTCCTTCCCTACTGTGCTTCAGGTCATAGCGTTGTTTGCAACTAACGTAACGTTTGTAACTACCTTAGATGTTTAATCACGTGCCACTTTTCAAATTTAAGCGGGATCTTGTTTAGTTTTGGAGGGAATAGTCATTCGGGTGGCCATTTTTAAACATTGCCGGGTTGACTTTTATTTCCGTGTTCTTGTAGTGTGAAATTTGCGTAGAACCTGGGGGTTAAGTACACTACAAGGTGATATTAAAATTGTCCTGAAACAGTAACTGTCAGCTTACGCGTTTTTTTTTAATTTTTGCTCTGTTTGGACTCAAGTTATTATTTTGTTTATTACTAAATCAATAACAGAAAAAAACTTACTGCTTCTAAAAAAATTGATATTTTCGTCGTAAATGAGGTGGACAGAGTGATAGAAACTTGATCGTAGAATAAAGCAATATTGTTAGGTATTGTTAATGAAGTTCGAACTTCACAGTACTACGACGTTAAATCTTTTCATTTAGCATGGATTAATTCAATTTGATACATAATAATTTACACATAGCTTTTATAATTCACGAAACTTTCGTGTGGCATTGCCTTGAAATAAATGCATCTTTCATCAAGGATATATACAGCCACTGGGCGCATAATTCAAGGACATGTCAATTAAAATGTAGGCTGCCGCATTAATTATGCGAGCGGCTTACGTAAATTATACCAAATTTAGCTGAAAGGGTGAATTATTTTCTTTTGCTTGCGTTTTTTGTATTTTTCTTTAGATTTTAATTTTATCATTTCATATATTTCAGATAAATTTGCAAAGTGATTCTTCATAACTAGAGTGAGAGACAAATACTAGAGTATCGCCCTCTCTCACTTTCTGCGCCTGACTTAGAAATAAGTACAACAGTATACGAGCAAGGCCCTTCCCGTTGCTTTGCATAGAGTTCACTGTACATAACCAACCCTAGCTTGTACGCAAATAGCGCTAAATAATCTACGCACGCTTTTGGCACTAATTCGTGAATTCCTTATAACGATATCCACCAACCGCACCAGTACCTACCAATTAACAACAAGCGCTATTGAATGATGCGAGTCTGTAGCAATAAAGAATATTTCCTACTTTAAAAAATGTGACAGCCGACCGATAATGAAGAAACAGTGACCAAAAAGTCGCTCTGTTTATATTGTATAATTAATACGTAAACGTATCTGTGCAACTTGGAAATGCGAACCAACAAATTAAGGTATCCTCTCTTTGAAGAAAGAAATCGACGAAACCCGATGTGATAGGGAGAAGGTATAACAGTTGCCTATGCTACAGATGATCATTACTTTTGTCAATGAGAGTACATACTGTAGTTCTGAACATTGTTAAAAATTACCGCGACTACAGCTTAAGATTCCTTCAAGGAGTTGAACAAACAACTTCGATCAATCATTAATTGCACGTCTGAGGGTCGTAGAAATTCGGGCTATAATAACACTATTTAATGAAATGTCATCTGGGTCTCACATTAGGCGATGGAATGATGAAAAATCGCGCATTCCACCATAAACCTATTAAAGAACCCAAATTGGAAAGGTAATCTAAAATTTTATAATTACCACCGAAATTTTAATCCCAACGTATGTTAACAAAGTTTCGCTCTTTTTACGTTACGGACGTAATTGTCCTTTGCAAAAATGAAACTCCTTTGGGTTTCGATTATACACGAAAGCTCATATGAAACTTTAATCAAAAAAGTAATCCGTAGCATGAAACGCGGCAGCAATTTTACTTTGAGGTATTAAAGTAATTAAGCGCAGAAGTAAATTTTTTTTATAATACTTTTCTACGAAAATTGGGTTAGTTATGCAAATCGTTTTCCGCCTTATTACTACTTTAATTGAAATAACACCGCGAGTTACTCCTTTATATGCATTGTTATGGTTGTGAATCTTGCGTTTATCGCATCCCGTCTTGTTACTACGTTATATTAATTATACTAGGTTGCACTCAGGCGAATTGTTGTGCACAGTGCATTATTAATAGCGCAATAGTAAGCCAAGCACGAAATGCTAATTACGTTGCAGAAATTTAGAACGACGACCATAAGGAGAAGTATATTACGACAGAGAATCACAACGCTTTAGTGATTACGTACTAAAGTCCGTTCAGGATATGCGCCGAGGCTAACTCAATTTTGAATATGCTGAATAAATATGTTGCGCATCCCACTATACCAAATTTTCTGTTGTAAATTGTTACTTTATTTGCCGGATTTACAATTAGGCACTCATAGGCTACTAGAATACGAGATGGGCATTCAGTTGAATGGATTAACATTTGACTATAATTCGCACACCCCACATTTTAGAAGACTTTCATAATCTCTTATTCCCCTGAATCGTAGCATGACTGTCAACCGATTAAAGTAAAAGTAGAAAAATGAATTAAGGTGAGGCCAAGATATATAGACATCTTATTCCGAGGTTACCCCTACAATTTTCATAATAACATTAAGGCCGTTTCTGAGAAAACGGATTCATTTTAAATGCAAACGTAATAAAGCTATTGTTCCAGATTCGATAAATTTAAGTGGTTTTTTTCTAAATATTATGCATTATGTAAAATATGTAACTTCATTAGACTTGCAAAGAAGCTTTTAGGAAGAATATGATTTCTGTATATTTACAAAGAAAGCTGTCTGTGTATACCTTTGTATGTGACTGCATTACACATAAACAATAGACAATATTTTAAAACTGAATACGGTCGACATACTCAAATATTGTTTCGTAAGATTTTCTAGTATACAAGACTAATCTTTGGTACGTCAACAGTAGCAACAAAAATGTAGACAAAATATGGCATATACTCTGCATTTCAGTTAAAACGAGTCACCCTTAATATCCATCGATAGTGAAACTGTAAAACATGAAACACTTTCACCTTTCAGGGGATACACTACAACCACCCCTCCCCAAATAATAAAATAATAGTCGTTATTCCTTTTAACATTATAAACGTTCGAAATGGCCACCATTAAATTGCATACAGACCGACTGTGTAGCTCAGTGGTAGAACGTTGGGCTACATAGGCGGAGGTCGGGTAGGGTAGGTAAACCTGTCTGGTACAAGTGACCCTTTATCTACTTTTTTGTTTTTTTCTTTTTATTTTTTTCTATTTTTATTGTTCTTTTTTGTTCCGTTTCTATTTTATAATTTTTATTTTATTTGATTTATTATATTTCAAGTCCAGTCCTCAATATTACATAATTAAGAACACTGTAGTAAATGCTGTCTCCAGCTTTCAGCACAAGTTTTAAAGAATACACCAAAAATTCTGCGTCCGGTCCTGTCCGTATATTCCCGTTATTCATGTACCCACACCTACCGGCGCGATTTATCCTCATTATGCTTCTTGTGCTTTCAGCGTGAGTTTATTTTCGTCGACGTTATCGCGATAAGTATTTTTTTTGCGTTTTTATCTCGGCGTTACCTGTGATTCAATCAGTAAGTACCGATGAATCGGTTTGTTACCGACAATTCTTTTTATTCTTACGAGTAGACTTTCTCATCTACTTACTTGCGTGTTTGGACTTCTAACCTCAAAATTTTTCAGAGTATTTATTACAGATTATTTTAGTTATTCGAAATGGGAAAGAATAAAAAACGAGCTAGATCAAACAGCTCAGATTCTGGAGACCGTGTAAGTTCCAAGAAACTGATGAAACGCATTAAAAAACTCGAAATTGAGTTAAAAAGGCAACGTTCTCGTTCTCGGTCGAATTCCGAAGGTCGTCACCGACGATACCGGTCACGTACGCCAAAGCCTACGTCATCGACTCGTTCATCGCAAAGCCGGCAGTGTATGCCGCGTTCTTATTCTCGCTCTCCGGCCCCGAAACGTGTAGTTTCGACGAGGCTCAGGGAGAGTACGACGACTCCGAACCTTAGTCCGGACCATCAACGCAGTCCGCGTTCCTGGTCGCGATCTCCACCGCCGAAGCATGCAGCTAAAGCGGAAAGGAGTAAGGAGGCGGCAGTTTATACGGAAATATCAAACAACAATAATAAGAATGCGTGTAGCATTCCTAACCCTGTTGCCAATAACGATATGTGTAGTGTCGTTAACTCTCCCGACAGGGACGAACTACAAATTTTTTGCGATGAGGAATTGCCTACCATGTCGGAGGATATTTTTAACTCCTTAGGAGAGGATCCGAATAGGGTAGCAACTAACAGTTTTTCACTGCATGAAAAACTGGTAACCAGATGGGACGCCTTATTAACTAATGGCTTAAAGAAGGGAGATTCACAAACCCTACTTAATAATTATGAATTACCATCTAATTTAAAGAGTTTATGCCCCCCTAAACTAAATCTTGAAGTAAAGGCTGCTTTACAAAAACAAAATATTTTGACAGACTCGGCTTATGTAGAGATACAAAACCAGTTAGGAAAAGGACTTACTGCCCTGGGTAAGGGCATAAGCTTATTGTTAGACAACCTAAACAAGATACCCGAGGATACAAGGAACCCAATTTTGACTAATTTGGGTGATTCCGGACGTATTCTTACTAATTTATTCCACAGGGTTTCCATTACCAGAAGAAACCTTCTAGTCCCCTATTTAAACAAAAACCTCAAAGATCTAACAGATAATACATTAGGTTCTGAGTTTTTATTCGGATCCGACTTAAATGAGAAATTAACCTCTGCAAAGACTCTTGAGAGTATATCTAAAGAGTTAAAACTTCCGACCTCATTTAAAAGCCCTGTTAAAAAACTTACCAAATTGGGGGGGGCAAAGGGCCAACCATTACTGCGATACCAGAATCAGAAACCACATTTTCATTACCCGGCTCGTCATTCGGGGGAGACAGGGCCGCAGAAGTCTCTACAGGCCCCCAGAAGGTACAACAACAACTATGCTCCCAAGAAAAGAGACGGAGAGAGGAAGAAGAGGTATTAAACCATAGTGATTCGGTAAGTTCTAACTATGCAGGCCGCCTTCGGTTCTTTCTAAAATCCTGGTCGACTTTAACTTGTAATCCAGTCATACTAGATTGGTTACAAGGATATAGACTACCCTTTGTACAATTACCATCTCAAAAACAAGCTGTGTTTTCAAAAACCTTGTCGGCTTTGAAACAAACAGAGATGGACTTACAAATTAATTATTTATTAAAGTTAGGTGCTATAAGAAGGTGCAATCCTTGTTTTGATCAATTCATTTCGACAACTTTCCTAGCCGATAAGCCCAATGGGAAAAAACGATTTATAATCAATTAAAAAAACTTGAATCGTTTTATCGTTGCACCGCATTTTAAAATGGAAGATGCTAGAACAGCAAACAGATTAATTCAATACGGTAATTACTCTGCTACCGTAGACCTTAAAGATGCTTATTATTTACTTCCAATCCATCCGGAACACAGAAAATATCTGAGATTTTACCATAAGGACATTCTCTTTGAATTTAATTGCTTGCCGTTCGGTCTAGCATCAGCACCCTATACATTCACAAAACTAATGAAACCAGTCGTCGAACATCTTAGACAACATGGCATTTCTTGTATAAACTATCTTGATGATTTTTTAATTTTGGGTCCTAGTAAAAAAGTGTGTACAAAAAATGTTAATTTTGTCACCACCCTACTTTTTTCCTTAGGCTTTATAGTAAATAAGGAAAAAAGTTCTTTAATCCCTAGCACTTCTTGTCGATTTCTAGGGTTTATATTCGACTCTATTAACCTAACAATTGAGTTACCAGGGGAAAAAAGGCAAAAAATTATAAAACAAATAAATTTTTTTATGCGTAAAGAAAAATGTAAAATCCTACATTTTGCCCAATTTCTCGGTTTAATTAATTCAGCCTGTATGGCGGTTCCGTACGGTCGTTTGTACACAAAGTTGTTAGAAAGAGCAAAATTTTTGGCGCTTAATCATAATAAAAACAACTATAATTCTTACATGAATATTTCGCAAGAAATTAAGTTAGATTTAATTTGGTGGGCTGACCATATTGAGGATTGCAAAAATTCTCTTAAAAGACACAATTTTTCTTTAGAGATATCTACTGATGCTAGCCTCACAGGGTGGGGAGCGTACTGTAAGGGAGAGTCTACTCACGGTTGGTGGACAATCGATGAAGCTCAGGACCACATTAATATTCTCGAGCTTCAGGCCATTTTTTTCGGTTTACAATGCTTTGCAAAAGATTACAGAAGTTGTAATATTTTAATCAGAACGGATAATAGTACAGCTCTAGCGTACATTAACAAAATGGGAAGTGTTCAACATCCGAAGTTAAACTTACTATCCAGAAAGATATGGCAATGGTGCGAGAGATATGAGTTGTGGTTATTCGCCTCTTATATTAGCTCTAAAGATAATTGGAGGGCTGATCAAGCTTCCAGGATTTTAAAATCAGAAACAGAATGGTCTTTAAATGAGAAAATATTCCAAAATATTAAAATTAATTTTGGGGAACCAGATATGGACCTTTTTGCATCTAGACACAATAACAAATGCAAAAGGTACATATCATGGCAAAGAGACCCTGGATCAGAGGCAATAGACGCGTTCACGTTAGATTGGTCTAAATATTTTTTCTACGCATTCCCTCCCTTCTCCCTTGTTCTAAGAACAATTGAGAAAATAATTAACGATAAAGCCAAAGGTATCGTAGTTTTTCCATTGTGGAAAACACAAGCTTGGTATCCTATTCTTAAGACACTTATAATAGGAACTCAACTTGAATTTGGGCCTAAAGATAATATTCTTTTTTGTCCTTTTAGCAAGAAAACACACCCTTTGTCACAACAGCTTACCCTGGTGGCCGCAGTATTATCAGGGAGTCCTACAAAAGAAGAGGAATACCCAGTGAAGCTATCGACACAATGATCAGCTCACTTAGTGATTCCACAATCATTCAGTATGAGGTGACCTATAAATTATGGTGGAATTTCTGCAGAGATCGAAACATCTGCCCTTTTAACGTGGAATCGGAACCAGTTATTTCTTTTCTACAAAACATACTGGATTCTACTAATAACTTATTCGGGTCAGTTAACTCTCATAGATCAGCCCTCTCCTTAATTAGTATGAGTAATTTATGAGATGATTTATCTCTTAAACGGTTTTTAAAGGGGGTGTTTAAACTGAGACCTCCCAAACCTAAATATAATTACACTTGGAATCCTGAAAAGGTCATAAGGTATTTTGATAAATCCGATGACAGCAGTTTAACTTTCCTCTCACATAAACTGGTTACCCTTCTGACATTGGTGACGGGTCATCGATTACAAACGATTGCATTAATACGATGCTCTAATATCAACATAACTGATGAACGTATTAACATATTCATCCCAGATTTAATTAAGACATCTAAACCGAACAGTTATCAACCAAACTTAAGATTACCGTTTTTCAAAGAAAACAAAAATATCTGTGTCGCGTCGTGTTTATTAAGTTACCTGAACCACACGGAAAGTCACAGAAGAATAACTAACGATGATCATTTATTTCTAACTTGTTCTAAACCGTTCAAACCAGCAACGAAACAGACGTTAAGCCGATGGGTCAAGACCACACTTTATAAAGCCGGTGTGGACACAAAAATCTTTCAGGCCCATTCTACAAGACACGCCGCAACATCAGCAGCACTTAGAGGTGGTGTGTCTCTGGATGTTATAAGGCGTACCGCGGGATGGACTCAGTCATCTCAAACTTTCGCAAAATTTTACAACCGGCCCTTGATGGAAAACAATAACTTTGCAGAATGCATTTTAAGTCAAGGAACAATCAGTATTAACTCTCAGTTATAGACTTTAATACCTTAAGATTCAGGTCAAATTTCACTTACCTGCAAAATAGTTTTTATAAGTTTAGTAAATACTTACCACAGGGAAAAAATCTGTTACTTAAGTATGCGTATATAGGTTTCTTGTAGAATACTTTTTTGGTTGTTCAAAAACTAGTTTTCTTTTCTTACTTTTGGTGCTTTAGTATGCCTTTCTTGCTGTTATAAATGTTATTATGTATAAACAATATAGAGCGAGTGTTTTACGTCCACATTCTTTAAACATCTACAGTGTTCTTAATTATGTAATATTGAGGACTGGACTTGAAATATAATTTATCGATCAAAAGAACTTACCTGAAGTTCGATCGTAATTATATGAAAGTCCAGTCCGAAAATATTACAACCCACCCCTCCTCTCCCGTATGAACGTAAAACAAATTGTCTTTAAAATAATGAGGATAAATCGCGCCGGTAGGTGTGGGTACATGAATAACGGGAATATACGGACAGGACCGGACGCAGAATTTTTGGTGTATTCTTTAAAACTTGTGCTGAAAGCTGGAGACAGCATGTACTACAGTGTTCTTAATTATGTAATATTTTCGGACTGGACTTTCATATAATTACGATCGAACTTCAGGTAAGTTCTTTTGATCGATAAATTATTTCTTTATCTTTAATTTATAAATAAAAATATAATTGTTGCATGTACTACCACTGGAAATTTGTTTTGTAATAAAAATGGGTTTAAAAAGTTAATAAAATGCTAATCTATTATACGATCAAACGAACTTACCTTAGTGAAGTTCGATCGTAATTTTATGAATCTTCAGTCCGAGATATCACTTACTAGGTAGTACGCCCCTGGCGCTGCTACGTACCGCAATTTTAAAGCTAAAAATAACTAAAAGAAGAAAAACCTCTCCCCGTATTCCCACCGTTGGCCCGTGACGGAACATATTCATTTCTTTAAAGTAAGCCCTTGCAACTTCGAAGGGGAACCGAACAGGTTCACATGGGTGGGTGGGAAGTGATATCTCGGACTGAAGATTCATAAAATTACGATCGAACTTCACTAAGGTAAGTTCGTTTGATTGTATAATTTTATTTCACTTCAGTCCTTTTATATCACTTACTAGGTAGATGTTTAAAGCATTCATTGAAGTTGCATTTAATAACAAAATAATACATTTTACAGGTTATTAGAATTTAACACTGCTCTTGCAAACTCCGTTTCATTTATAATCGGTCGGTTATAGAATCGTGAGAAACAGGAAGATTCTTCTCCCCAACCAGCCGATTGAAAAATGCCGTCCACCGAGACTCCTTGCCTAAAGGCGACCGAAGTAGCCGCGTGGCGTGTAGAATGAGGCTTAAATAGGTCCGTTGGAATTCCCGAATCTTGTAGGACCATTTTCACCCACCTACTCAAAGTTTGCTTTGAAGCTATCCCATGTGGTCTTCTAATAGATAAGAATAAGAAGGATTTGTTTTTTCTAAGGGGGGCAGTACGCTGAAGAAAAATTTTCAACGTACTACCTACACATAACGCTGGTAAATCCTTAAAGTAGAAGGCTTGAAGGTAGGGTTGAGGTTTCCCTACCCTTGTAGTTTTCACTTTATCAGAAATAAAAATTTGGAATCCTGATGGGGATTCCCGAATGTTCTCAATTCTGATTAGAGCAATTGCATTTAACCTTTGTCCAGTAGTTAATAAAAGTAACATTAATAATTTTAAGGATAATTGTTTCAAAGTGAGATTCTCGTTTGGGAACCAATTCGAGAGAAAATTCAAAACTGGATGTGGGTTCCATGTGTTGGTGTACTTTGGCTTCGGTGGTCTAGTATTTGCTATGCCTCTAAGGTAACGCTTCAGTAGAATATCCTCTCCAACATTTCCTGGTAGAATAAGAGAAAGTGCAGATCTGTGGCTATTAAATGATCCGTAACCGCAGGATTTTCTTGTTAAAATAGTGTGTAGGAATTTAATTACTTCTTTCGGTCCCGAAGAGAACAAGGAACTTCCTGTGAGTTGACAAAACTTTCACCACATCTTGTAAGTAGTGTTATATTGCGCTTCCGTTGATCGGGATATCGAATGAATCATTACCTCCAAAGCGCAATCCGGTACTCCTCGTCTCTTTAACGCTTCCCTGATAAACGCACTGCTACCAGGGTAAGGTTCCTCGGAAGAGGTCGGGTTTCCCTAAAAGGAGAAGTCAGTGAATTCATACTTGGACCTAAAGTCATAGGATGGCCATCACATAATTCTAATAGTAATGGGTACCAAGATTGGGACGGCCACTTTGGAACAACTATAATTCCCACAGCTTTGTCGGAGACAATTTTTTGTAAAACTTTAAGAATAAGTGAAAAAGGCGGGAAGGCATAGAAAAAAAAGTTGCTCCAGCAAAGAGTAAATGCATCCACTGCTATCGAATTCGGGTCCGGGAGCCAAGAGACATAATTACAACACTTATGATTCAATTTTGATGCAAAAAGGTCTATCTCTGGTGCTCCAAAATTCGACACAATTTGCGTAAAAGCGGATTGAGCTAGCGACCATTCTGTCTCTGTAGACCGACAGCGAGATTCTTTGTCCGCTCTCCAATTATCTTTAGAATTTATATACGAAGCAAAAATAAAAATTTCGTTCTTCTCGCACCATGACCAGATTTGTCGAGTAATCCCGTTCAAAAGAGGGTATTGAATACCACCCATCCTGTTGACATACGACAGAGCAGTGGTATTGTCAGTACGAATTAGGATTTTACATTTTGAACTATTCTTAGCAAAAGATTTCAGACCATAAAAAATGGCTTTCAGTTCTAAAAAATTTATGTGTTGCTTTCTCTCAACAGTACTCCAAAACCCATGAGTCTTTACGTTATCGCACCAAGCTCCCCAGCCAGAAAGCGAAGCATCCGTAAAGATCTCCTTCAAAAAAGGATCGCAACTGATACTGTGTTGTGATGACATAATATGTTGATCCCACCACCATAAATCAGGTAGGATGCCAGCATTTAGAGACATGGAGGAATCGTAATTCGAATTACTAGACTTCAAGGCCAAAAATTTTTGCCGTTCCAAAAGCTTCGTATAAACCCAGCCGTACTGTACTGCTGGGCAGGCAGACACTAGAACTCCAATAAAAGCAGCCAATTTTCTAATTGAAAAAGTTTTAGTGTGAAGAAAAAATTGTATAGAATCAGTAATTCTAATTTTCTTTTCTAAGGGCAATTCCAAAGTTAGATTTACAGAATCAAAGATAAATCCCAGGAATTGTTTTCTTTGAGACGGGGTGAGAGAACTTTTGTTGTAGTTAACAACAAAGCCTAAGGATTCCAGTAGCTGTAGTGCGAATCTGGTATTATTTAAACAAACTGAATGAGATCTCCCTAAAATTAAAAAGTCATCTAAGTAGTTAACACAGGGAATTCCCTTTTTTCGTAGACAAGAAGTAATAGGTTTCAATAATTTAGTAAATGTGAAGGGAGCTGAAGATAAACCAAAGGGGATGCACGTGAACTCATATAAGTTTCCATTGAAGTTAAATCTTAGATACTTTCTATCTTCAATGTGTATTGGAATCAAAAAATATGCATCTTTAAGATCTAAAGTTGTCATAAAGTAACCCTTATTCAGAAGTTTTGAAGCAGTTCTAAAGTCTTCCATTTTAAAGTGAAAATGTCTAACCGACAAATTAAGTTGCTTTAGGTTTAAGATGAATCGTTTTTTCCCATTTGGTTTATCTGCTAGAAAAAAACCCGATAAGTATTGATCTTTGTGTGGAGTACAAGCACAACTAGCTCCCAACTTTAACAAATCGTTGACCGATTGTAACAGGTGAGCGTGCTGCTCCGAAGAGAACGAACGGACCCAAGGTGGCAGTTCCTGTCTTGGCGGGTAAACAAATGGGATACGATAACCTGATATCCAAGACAAAACTATCGGATTCGAAGTAATTCGAGTTTGTAGAAAACATAATTAATCTACCAGCAAAACGTACCTGGTTTTCATTAGAGTTAATTAATTCCGAAAATTTTTGTAAGGGCGCCCTTGGACTGACCTCGATTCCCTTCTGTATCGGGCCGGGCGATGTCTGTTTCCCATCTCCGTCGAGGGAGTGAATTTTGTAAACTGACCCCTCTGTCGTCCCTCACGTCCCTTGGGTACAAGACTTTTAAACCTTGGTTTGTTCGAAGAATGAGGTAGCAGATCTTTGCTCGTTCTTTCGAGCACCTCTGCTGTTTTAACCAACTCTCCGAAATTTGACCCAAATAAGGATCTATCGGCAGTGGTTCCTTCTGCTAAATCTCGCATAGATTTGTTGAGGATCGGAAGCAGTAAGTTGCGCCTTGTTTTGGTTAAAGTATAGAAGAGGTCAGTAAAAATTTTGCCTGCATCCCACAAAGGTAAAAGTAAACTTTCTTTTACCTCTTTCGATAAACCGTCTGGATCATTTAAAATATTTGAAATGCTCAACCCTAAAGCATTAAGACCCTGAGCTATCTGTAACTGAATATCAGTATAGCAGCTGTCTTTTTTCCGGACTGTTAAATTAGTCACTTGCGACAATTCTTGGTTGATTGTCGGAAGGGTTAACTCCAGATTACTGTTTAAATTATACTTCCTTTTTATAGAAGCTAAATCGTTTTCTGGTACCCCATTGAGCAAAAAATTGTTCCATCTGGAACAAATAGCTGTATTTAAAGTAATAGTATTACTTTTAACTTTTTCGGGATCTTCGCCAATAATATTTAAGACATCATCATCCAAAACGACGTCATTATCAATAACCAAAGTCGGTGAGTTCTCTTTATTCTCCTCCGTTGTTAAACCTCCTGGGGTCTGATCAACGTGCAGATCAATCTCAGAGTGAAGAAAACTTTCATTATCTGAGGCCGAACTTCTGCGAGTCCGGTCCTGCAGAGTATGTGAGTGGCGAGACCTCGACCGAGAACGACGAAATCGGGTCTCGTCCGGAGTCGACGGAGATCGAGAATTGCGGCGATGTTTACGCTTAGAACGTTTTCTACGCCATTTTCTCTCCCGTCTTTCCAAACGTTTCAGACGATCTAAAACGGATAACGCCTCGTCATTATCTGACGAGCTAAAGCTTCTCTCTTCCATTTCTAAAAAACAAAACTAAAAGTAAATACATTAGAGAACTTACGTTACGAGCGACGTACACAAAGCGGTAACGAACTTATCACGCGCAGCGCAAAAGGCAGAATGAGTATGTTCCGTCACGGGCCAACGGTGGGAATACGGGGAGAGGTTTTTCTTCTTTTAGTTATTTTTAGCTTTAAAATTGCGGTACGTAGCAGCGCCAGGGGCGTACTACCTAGTAAGTGATATAAAAGGACTGAAGTGAAATAAAATCTTAAATATGCACAAAAACCTCAAAAATGCAAAATATGCACTATTTTCTTTGCGCCAATGAGAATAATTTTTGTTAGTTCGTGTAATAGTTATTTACATAATAAGTCATGAAAGTGGTCGTTTACATGACGCGGAGGCTTATTGAAAAGTACGAGGAGTATCTCTTTAATGCCTCCAACTCAGGTGGACTCACTTTCATGACATATTATGTATAAAATTTTAGCTGAAACCGCAACATGTAGATTACTTCCAAATTAAATTATTCATATGTGTGAAATTTTGATACCTAATCACGCACGCTAAAATCACTTTATTTAATTGTTTCCATAGAGATTTCAAAATAATTAAAACAATCAGTGTCATTTTTAATGCAGTTTGCAGTTTATGCTTCGTACTTTTCAACTATACAGTCTTTATAACTAGGTACAAAAGCAGGTATCAGTGAAGAAGAGTACCTACGCGAGGTTGTTATAATGTAGCCGAAGCTGCGGCCGCAGTAGTAGTAGTAGTATTCGCTCCCCACAAAATCAAGAAAGAGGTACGAAAAGGCGTACAAACCTTGAATGACTGGCGCAAAACTAAAGGAATAATTACTTCCACACATATTCCATTAATTGTTAGTAATTAATAAACCATTATCCTTTGTGTAGGTATGTTATTTAAAAATATCCACATAGTACTTAGGACTGTAATGGGAGTCAGGCAAAAATATTACAGTACTAGTCCGGTAAAGATCAACTTTCTAATGTCAAAATAGCCCTGAAATTTAGATTTTCTTGACGGTTTCAGGTAAATGATTCTTTTATTTTGAGCTGCATACAATTTACGTAATGCATAAAAGCATGAAATTCAGTCTCTAGTCATTAACAACAAAGGCAAATGTTACATAATGAATAGCAATATGGTCGTTAACAACCAAGGCACGTTGTTCATGGTACTGTTACCACATTTGTGCTTCAAAAGAGAGAATCGAACCTCGGCGACTCAAAGTAGGTAATATTGCGGTACAGGATGATGGATGGATATCCACCACGCCTGATTGATTTGACTGTATCCTACTATATCAAGTTACTAGTTTGTCGAATACCCAAGTGCTAACGGTACTGTTTCAGTGCAGACAAGATATCCGGGAAGGGATCTAAAATGGGAAAACGATTAACCTTGCTTACCCCAATATTTAGGGCGAAAACCTCTTTTCTAATAAACAACGGCTCTATTATGTCAAAAGTGTGGCATACGAGAACTCGATGTAATAGTTATTTATGTATCAAGGGCATTAAGGCGATATTTATGCCGAGGGCCTCTGGCCCGAGGGATTGTGTCGCCCGAGGGTTAATTAATAGAAAACATTTCTCATGTAAATGCGCATCCGCATGGAACCAACCCGGAGGACGGGTGTTCGAACCTGGGCTGAGGTAGGAATTTTTCATCTGTGACAGAGATGGGAATTTCCTTAGACCAGTTTCGAGCATTCTGCCGGCTACTCCGAATTAGGTTTCCCTGCAGTTCCCCTAATTCGTAAGGTAAATACCGGAGTAGTATACAACAACTTAAGACCTTCTGCAGGGTCACCTCTAAAAAGCATTATGCGGGTCACTCTGTAATTGGACGTAAGTCTGTTGAGGGCCTAGAACAAGAGGGACAAAAAATAAATTAATAAATCACAGAATTCATTGGAAAATAGAAGCAATCGCAATTCACCCCTATTAATGGATGGACATGTTGATTATTTGATTTTAAACTTAATTTAATTTTCTGGACAAAGACTTATATCAACATTTGTTATAATTACATTTAATGTCGCCAGCTTTAGCATGTAGAATTGTACTGCTATCTTTTTACGGTTCATTTATTTTTTTTGCTTTGATATTAAATTAATACACTGTCCGAGATTCGGTCGAATACCGAATAGTTGTTGAATATCCGTTGCAACTCTAATACAGTGTGAGCAACAATGATTGAAGCGTGCGTCATCACCGCTTGTTCCTATTAATATCAAAACTACCTTCTTTGTATGTAGTTGTATACGAAAATGACGTTCTGCGCTGTCACAGTGACGTGCGTCTATTCGTATTTCGTATCTTGTATCAAATCAGCATATGCTATGAGCGGCACATTGCCAATTTAGCTGAAGCGGCACGCTTCAATCTTTGTTGCTCACTCTGTATTAATGCAGTACGTTTGATGTAATAGCAATGCCCCTTGTGGTGACAAAAAAAGAAATAAAACAATGAAAGCAAAGCATTGGCAAAGAGACAAAAATTACAATTACAAACATCAAAGCATAAACATAGTGAAATTGTAATTTACAACTCGTTCCAAATATGTCACGCTGCCCATTTAAAAGGGAAGCAACTAAATGTTTTAATAAATTGTGTACACCGTCCGTAGTTCCTACTAGTTTATAATTCTTGCCTTTGATCGTAGTATAATGCTCCCTTATGCTACAGGTATGGTGTTCAAAAATGTATCTAACACGAATAGTGTGATCTCAAGGACATCAAATCAATTATAGAAAGAAGCTAAAAGATGTGCGTTTCAAAGTTTAGTTGTATTTTCACTTTATTTTTGAGTCCCTTGTCTGCATTCTTATAGTAACCTAAATATAAAATTTATCCGGAAATTATTCTATTCAAATAAGAACTGTTAAGAATAAATTTAAATCATAAGGAACCTAAATTGTTTGTAAACATAGCAATTTCCTATTCAACTCCCATAAAAGGCGAAAAAGATGAAACAGCGCGTGAAAGAATCGTGAATAATGTGGATTACGATATATAAAATATTACATTGAAATTGCCGAGAGCGTCCCATGTTTTTAAAATAAGTAACGAACATTATCCCTTTAAATACTCAATACATTTTTTATAAATAAAATTCTATTTTTGTAGCGCTACGGAGACGGGAAGATAGCGTATGAATCACACCCCAAACATTCATACAGAATCTGTCATTAGGTTGATGGAGTCGTCATTTATAAGTATGGATGAAGATGGATGATGAATGCTCTTGTGTTCGCTATAAGGTTCCCTTTATAATAGATGTTATTCTATGGAGGGATATAAATGGAATTGAAAGATATTTCATATAATGTTTGGAGATCGAAAGAAATCTGTACCTATAACAAATACGTTATTTGAAAAGTAAATGTGGTAAGGTTTACACTGAACAAAGAGAGTGTTAGGTGTTTCTTTACGTAACATACTGAAAAAAAAACAATACAAAACTATTTTTCTGTTTCAGTAAAAAGATTACAAAACAAAAACAAAAAAAGCAAATCAATCTCGTACAAATCGTCTTAAGAAAAACTAAATCTAAATCCTTTTCGGTTAGCGTTAGTGGAATCAGAATTTGTTATTAAATAGAACCCAAGCTTCGTAGATAAACATGCAATTATTCAATTACGTCAATGGTAACGTCCTTTAGACACTACTAGTTAATTTTTCGTATCTAAGTATGTTCTATTACCATGGTTACTACCTATGCCAGCCTTAAGAACCATTTTTCTCACATAATAAAATATTGATAAAAGATGAATTCGGATAAAATAAGCTTCAGTGTTATAAATCTTGGAAGATAATAGGATGTTTCATACTCTGCTCATTAAAACCTCGCCCCTTCGGTCGTTCGGATTTAAACTGGACACAGCCAGGGCCTCTCTTTCGATGGTGGAGTAACTGCGCTCGGCAGGTGTAGGTGGTAGGCGGCTCACACACTCGACTGGTCGCACGTCTTCTTTTTTTTTTGGCTTCTTATTTCGGACCCCATGCTCATTTTGCGCCTTTCTTTAACAGTGCCGTAAGTGGTTTGGCGTGCGAAACCTGGTACAAAGTGTCTGTGTCAAGAGCATGTCTGTACAAATGATAGGAGGTTCCTGGGTTCACCCATGCCCTTAGAGTTGTGCCCCAAGTATCGGGTCTGCCCCCTGCGAAATGACACTTTTTCCGCAGAGCTTTTAAGTTACAATGAGTGAGGACAGCGATGATGTCGTGCATAGGGCGATTATGTCGTCTAAATACGCAAGTATCGTTATGCCGACCATCTGGGTCTTTACGTGATCTATGAGGCGCAGGGGCGTTCCGTAGCCCAAATGGCATCCTTTATAACCGTACGGTCCCAGAGGTGATATGAATGCAGTTTTATCTCTGTCCGCAGGATCAACTGTAACTACAAATAAATGATCACCTAAAAAACATTTCGGAAAAAGCAAGACTAAATTATCAACTTTATAATTGGGCGAGTAAGGAAAATTGGGGATTGAACAAACGAACAAAATTATTAATTTATAAAGGAGTCGTAGAACCAAAAATTTTATATGCTTCGGGAGCATGGGGAAGAATATTAAACAATAAACAGAAAAAGAAAGTGTATACGAAGAGAAATACTCAGTAATATATTCCAGACATATCAAACAACACCAACTAATTCAATTAATGTTATTTCGGGAATAATGCCAGTAAATTTAAAAATTCTATCAAGAATTCAAAATTAAAATGTAAGAAATAAGAAAGACGTCGTATTAAATAACATGATTATTTCAAACATAAATTACATTTCAAAAAAGAAAAATTCGAGTATGGGCATCCAGCAACAGCAAATAAGTTAAATTTAGAAGAAGAAGAGGACTTGGAGCAGTTAACATTTAAAGAAATCAAGAACAAAATTAAGAAAAATGTTTATGCTATGTGGCAACAAGAATGGGATAATTCAGAAACAGGCAGGGAAACGTACCAATATATACACCAAATTAAAGAAAGACTCAAGTGGAAAAATTGGCTCCCAAATAGAGGAACTATTCAAATTATAACGAATCACGGTCTATTTAAATCATATTCCTTTAGAATACAGACAACTCAATATGTGATTGTGATAAAGGAGAAGAAAACGGCGAACACCTTATTTATGATTGTGATAATTATAATTTAGAAAGAGAAGATTTTAAAATTATTTAAATATGAATTCAATAACAGATTGGCCAATTATAAAGGAAAATTTATTAAAAATAAAATTATAAGAAAATATTTCGGAATCTTCTGTGATAACTAGAGACCGGATTTCTTGCTTTTATGCATTACGTAAATATTGTCTGCAGCTCAAAATAAAGCCATAATTTACACGGACTAACAAAAATAAATCGCATTGGCGCAAAGAAAATAGCGCATATTTTGCATTTTTGGGGTTTTTGTGCATATTTAAGATAGATTTGCATTTTATTAATTTTTTGAACCAATTTTATTACAAAACAAGTTTCCAGTGGTACTAATTGCAACAATTATATTTTTATTTATAAATTGTAAAGATAAACAAATTTATTATTCATTTATTATAATATAAGATAGAAACAGAACAAAAGAAAACAAGAAAAATAAAAAAAAATAAAAAGAAAAAAACAAAGAGAATAAAAAAATCTCGAAAAAAATAAATGATATACAAAAAAATATGGCGCCCAACTTTGTTAAATTATAAAACGTCAGCGGTGTTCAATTCAGAATTAATTTATAATGCAAGCAAACTTTCAAGTTCTACAAATAAGATGACGAATGTTGGCTGGGGAAAATGTTGAACATTTAAATGTAGAACCTCGTCTGATACCTCAACTAATGTACGCTCTAATTACTCGTGTCGGTGCGGAAAGATGTTTCTCTGTGTATAACAACGTACTAAGTAATAGGCGCACACATTTTAAGATGGACCACTTGGAACAATTAATCATTAATTGTTTTAATACAGCTTATATTTAAATAGTTTGAATTAAAAAAGTTTCAATAATTTTTTGTTGCATTATTTAATTTTTCATGCATATCTTCATGCTTTTTTGCCATATTTGTTGGGCATATACAGGGTGATTCCTATAGTACCTGCCACCGTTTGGGAGCGTATAGGGGGTGCCTAGGGGAGTATTTTGATATAGGACACTTGGGGTCGGAAATCTAAAATAAGGGCGCCAGACCCAAATTTATCTTCTGGAATTTCACGCCTGTATGTAGGCAACCCAACCGACCGACGTTTCGCGCGGAGCGATGCAGAGCGAGTTAGCGCGAGGAAGCGACGTGGGAGGGAAGGAGGGAAAACGACAGTCAAAAGCAATAACGTTTACAAGTGTTCAACGTGGCCACCGTTGTTCTCAATGCACTTCCTACATCTAGCCAACTATTATTATACTATTGCCATAGTTTTTATTCACTTGATACGCGTCGTTGCAGACGGGATTTCGTGGGTTTAAACAAAATTCTGATCAAGTGTCAGCCACACATCGCCGCCTGAGATCGCTCCGTGTGCACCGCCGGCCGGTTGGGTTGCCTACCTACAGGCGCGAAATTCCAGAAGGTAAATTTGGCTCTGGCACCCTTATTTTTGATTTCCGACCCCAAGTGTCCTATATCAAAATACTCCCCTACGCACCACCTACACGCTCCCAAACGGTGGCAGGTACTATAGGAATCACCCTGTATATGTGCATTTTTGACGTGTTTTCATGCATAGAAATCCGGTCCCTAGTGATAACATTCAAAAATCGAAATTAAAAATAATACTAGGAAAAGAAATAATTTAAAAATATACCGAGGCCTCCACGAGGCTAGGGACGGGCAACGAAGTCTAGGTAACCCTTACAATATCAAGGGCAATAAAAACGTTTGTATATTAAAAAAAAAAGAAAATTTATAGTAAGAGAAAACTGATTAATAAAATAGGTTAACAATACCACAACACGTGATAGCCTGAGGGCTGAGTACGTGTAAGAATCAACCAAACAAAACTGTAACTTGCCAATAGCCGGCCTGTAGGTCGATAGTTGACATTACTGGAGCGTGGGCGGCATGGACAATTTTAGGAAACTTTTGTTAAAACGCATGTTACGCCTATGTTTCTAAAGATTAAATTGATCGAGCTTTTGGCGCGAGGATTTCCCAATGTATAGAGGCAATCGATTTTAAGAGAGCGGAAAGGAACGTTCTGTTTTGGCGCTCTCCAAATATCAAGTATTTATAGACTGAATTTAGTCATTTTCATATTTTAAAATTCAGCTATTGAGCTATTTTTGGGCTAAGAAGGGTTTGAAACCGTAAGTGCGTTTTTTACTTTATTTCAATAATTAATTATACACATATTTTAGCTTCTTTGTTTTGGTTATTGTTATACCTACCTAATTGTAATGCCGAGCATCGGACCAATCGCCTAGCCAGTTTAAATTAAGGACGTTTTACGTTACCTTACCATTAACCCAGAACCAGACGAAACGGAGGAAGACCAGCCACTGAGGTTGGAGTCTTTGTTTTGAATTTCTATCCATACACAGCGACTGCATTGCAAAGGAAATAAAAACGCAAAACATCAAAGTGGTAGACAAAACATAGGTAGCATTACACAACTACCAATAATTGAATTTTCGAAAACCATGAACTTTAAAAATGGACAGTGATAGTGAATGTAGTGTTTCCGGTACTCCGCCTGATGGAATAGAGGCCACAAACGAGGAAAATTTAAAACTCTTACCTGCCAAGTCAAAAAAATTATACGAAGGAGCCTATCAAAAGTTTATAGACTGACAAAAAAAATGTAATTCGTTTTCGGAAAGGGTAAATGCTTGCATGTTTCCTGGAGGTGTTAAAAAAATGAAACCGTCCACTGTGTGGTCACATTATTCCATGGTTAAAACTACCAAAAACATTCATAATAATACCGATATTTCTAAGTACTTAAAATTAATTGCATTTTTAAAACAAAATTTAAAAAAACAAGTATTTAGTAAAGCCAACGTAAACACCTTTTTGAGCGATGCATCGGATGAGATACATTTTTTATTTATTATTATTCTTGTCGAGGCGAGTAGGGACGTATTGGGATTAAAGAGGCAAGAGGGGTTGAAGTTCTTCGCCATTGCTGAATGTAACCTTACAGTTCTCTTTTTAATGGCATGCACGTAAATTGCTGCATTCAATTCGATTCTGCTTCAGTTATGCCCGAGATACCTTCCAAAGGAATAGAAATTGTTGTTGTTTCCATAGAGATTTCGAAAATAATTAAAACAATCAGTGTCATTTTTAATGCAGTTTGCAGTTTATGCTTTGTACTTTTCAACTATACAGTCTTTATAACTAGGTACAAAAGCAGGTATCAGTGAAGAAGAGTACCTACGCGACCCGTTGTTATAATATAGCCGAAGCTGCGGCCGCCGTAGTGCAAAATTCGCTCCCCACAAAGTCAAGAAAAAGATACGAAAAGGCGTACAAACCTTTTAATGACTGACGCAAAACTAAGGGAATTATTACTTCCACACATATTACATTAATTGTTAGTAATTAAAAAACCATTACTTTGTGTAGGTATATTAATATTTGAAAATATCCACATAGTCTGCATTATAATTGTCCAATCGTTGATTGAATAACTTATTCAATGAACGATCTAATTGTTATTTTGCATGTACTAGGACTGTAATGGGAGTCAGGCAAAAATATTACAGTACTAGTCAGGTAAAGATCAACTTTCTAATGTCAAAATAGCCCTGAAATTTAGATTTTCTTGACGGTTTCAGGTAAAATCAGTTTCCTTATGATCTTTAAGGAATGATTTATATAATGACATTTTCCGAAATATTGAAATGTTAAGTTTATAGGTAATAATTTACGTTCAAGTTCAAATTGATGTATGACTTTTCAAAGATAATTTGTGATTGGCTTACCGTTAAAGTTGTTCATTTTTTTCCTAATTTCCGTGACGTCATTTCATTTTTTCCTGCGCCATTTTAGCCCCGCATATGCAGGTGAAAATCGTGTCATTTTACACAGGGTATAGAAAAAAAGATATTATTGGTTTATCGCCTATAATATTAGAAATTAAAGGTTCGTTTACCAGTGAGTTAGCGGTTAATGGTTTTAGATGATCTATGATTTCGGTGTAGAATATGGTATATGACACGATAAGACACACAATTATAACATATAATGTGTAGGAAGTTTTTACATTTACCTATGGTTATTTTTCAAATTTAAAATTCTATCCAAAGGATTTTGTAAAATAATATATTATGGTAACCATAAACACTTCGAAGTTATTTGTTCTATCAGAAGCGCAATATTCTGATTTAATTGCATCAGAATGCTGTGAGCCAATTGACGTATAGCAAACCCAACACCTACCATTATGAAGAAAATTGCTTTTTCCACTTTTTTTGCGTCTAATGTCTCGAAATGAAGGTAGAGTGTAAATTTATGAAAGAAATAAATATTTTCATAGCCGTTTAAAGCGGAAATATTCCCCTCAATATGTAACACTGAAAATGAAATTCGAACAATGTAATTGAAGTTTGCAATCGAATCGAAAGATTTCCCAGGGGAATTTAGCTGACTATCCTTGCACAGATTTTATTGAATTTGAATAATATAGTGCTAGAGCTATATTTAACCTTCATCCACGTGAAGGGATTACTTGAACCCCTGTCTTGTTCATTAGACCAAATAATGCACCTAAAACCACTACTAGCAAGGGAAGGTAAAGATATTGGCTTAAACCGCCTTCGTAACTTCATAAACCAATTTAGAATACCCTCATTATTTGCATTCTCTCTTTAGCACCTTCCGAAATACGTATAAGTTTAGAAACAAAGTTATTGTCAATACCATACTTTCTCGTTCGTTCTTCGGAAACGAATTAAACGCTCGAAACAAAGAAGGAAACGCAGTAATTAAACGAATATGAGACTTTTGATCTCTGAAATTGTATGATGAAGTAGTAAGAATGGGATGCCTTCATTCAATTAAATCTCCGCTTTTAAAAATATTTAATCAAGAAGTTCGCTCCCATATTCACTTATTAATGAATATAATCCGGCGGAATGAGACAAAGATTCCATTTAATTATAACATGAAGCATTTTCCTAAACGTGAAAAATTACTTCTATTTTTAATTAAAATGCTCACCAGGCGTGTAGCTGTAGCAACAACGCTTCATTTCATCCAAAAATCTCGAGTTCGCTGCGGTTTGTATTAAAAACGGTACGATGGTTTGTTTACATTTTTTGATCGCATAACAACGCGAAATCGCGTGGCGATGTAGAAATCTTGAAATTTATCTTAATTTAAATAATGACAGTCAGAATTAAATCCGGTCCTTGAGCACCAACTGGAAAATTCGAAAAGCTACATTGACAGCCTGCCATCAACAGTGACGAGCAAACAGTACGTGTGCAGCATAAATTTGCCGGATCAGTCCATTTATGTAGCCCGTACACAATACACTTAATTTGCCCTTTTAATTGCGCGTATCTGTGGAGCTGAAAAGTGAGCGGACAGAAATAGATTCGTTCCGTTTCACAAAGTCCTGTTTATCATTTTAAATACCAGCAAAAAAAAACGTGTTTGCGCCAGGCCCCGGTCTCATTTGATCGATCATATTCTTTGTTTCAGTAATTAAACTGTGATGAAACAGATACTTTAAGGATTCGCTATTAAATTCTTTGTAGGAGGGCGAAACTCTTACTGGGGATAACATGATGATTTATAGACGAGGTATCGTGTTAGGGCTCGTACGCTATTAACCAGATGCGTCAATTTTTGTGTTCGTTCGCAACTTGGGCTAGTTGTATCGTGGCCACTGTACCTTTCTTTAGTTTACCTGTACCTAATTCTAAATCGTTGGTTCTATGCTTCGCCATAATCTATTTTATTTATAGCACTTCACTCTTTTAATATATACGGGACAGTTTCCATCAGACTCACACTTGTCGAGCATAATATGCTCCTGCGAACACAGGGGGCAAGTTTCCTCTTTTTCGGTACAACGGGTTTGGGTGTGCCCGTGTAGACGTTGCATTTAAAGCAGCGCATAACGTGTATGTGCTCTTCAACCTGTGTTTTTACCACATCGAGGTTAATTAAAAGTGCTTGGTACCCACTTCAATGACCCAATTTTCCGTTTGCAAATGTCTACATTTCCGTTTTCCCACTACTCTGCAGGGGAGTGGGTTCTGTTTAATGTAGGAACCAAATATTTGTGTGTTATGCTCCAACAGGGTCTCTACAAGCATGGTGGGTATATCCGGCGTCTACGCCCGTCAGAATAACCCGAGGCTCCTTGGCTGTATACACGGCTACTTTTTGGCCCAATTTCGTTTGCGTGACGAGCTGTCATGTTATAAGGGCGCCCTGAGGGAGATTCTGTATGGCGGTAAATGCTCCACCTCATCGACTTCTGTTGCTTGAGGGCCTTAGTGGGTGGTGAACGTATACAGTTTCTTTGTCGGTTTTGGGGTCGTTTGCAAAATCATTTTTGCTGCTTCGGCGAAAGTTATAGCGGGCTTAACCAGAGATATCTGCGGCGGCTGTTGTGGGGGTCTTATCGGAGTTATTGAGACGTTAGGCTCGGCCTTTTCGGACGGTGGCGTGACGCCCTTCAAGTGTTCCAACTGTATTAGAAGGTTCACTCGATTAGCCTCAAAAATGAAAATCATACCCGACAACGCCGGGATTATTTTATTTAGGTTATCGCTTTGTCCGCCCACTGCCAATTGGTCGACACGAGTAAAGATACCATTGTTATTTACCTCTCGTGTTGTTGCATTAATAATGGTGTCTAAACGTTGGTTAGCCTGGACTACTAATTCCATCGGATCCTTTAGCGCCACGTGTGCTTCAGGGTGAGCCGAGTACCTTCAATTTCAGTTTCACTGTCCCTTTTCGCCTTGAATATTTGCCAGTTACACTTCGTCTTCTATGAGAGAGCACTCGCGGTATATACTCAATTAATGTTCTAGACATATAAATTTTTTGCATACGTAACGAGTGGGCCTATATTTTTGCGATCGCAGGACCCACAACGGCCACGATCTCCAGTTGTAGTAGGCGCTAATGGGAATAATATTTTTTTATTTTTGTTTATTAAAATATAAGCCTTCCCGAAAATTTTGCTACCCCGCGCACCTCTGTACGATGAAAAAAAATAGATTTTTCATCCCCTTGAAAAAGAGGTGGTTTTTTCAGAAATCGTGAGATCCTGGAAACGGTTCAACAGGCCCAAAAAATTATCTTCTTTTTTTATCATAAAACAAGCTCTCCACATTTCAAACCCCTACGACATTTTTTCGCAAAAATAAGAATAAAAAACGCAAAAAACAGTTTTTCCGGTTTTTCTAGGAAAATTGGAGGTTAACTGAAAATAGTGCAGATACAAAAGTTGCTCATTTTTTTTATCTCTATAACTATTATATTTAACATTTTCGTCTAAAATGAATAGTTTTGCTACACCACTGTCAACCCCCGGGATTTCACCCGCGGAAAAATTCAGCTGTTTTAATTATTTTTTCCCAACCAATTTCTATTCATTTCACCTGCATGAAAAACCCGGTTTCGCCCGGTAACTAATTTTTTTTTAAATAAATTATTTTAGAGCTATTTAGCCTGGATTATAAGGGCAGCTCTCTTTTATTTTTGCGGATGGTACCTACCAATGTCAAATTAAATTGGCGACGTAGATTGATTATATCTACACTCGTAAATCAGTTATCAACTGTCACGTTTCTTCCAGATCCTTTTATAGTCTGACCAAAGTCGTACCACTTCATTCGGTGAATTGCTAACTGCAAACAGACCATCGGGTTGTGTCGTCCCACATAAACTTGAAGATTCAAGGTATAGAAAGTATTTGCGTCCACCAAGGCGAACACCTTTATTTGTTCGGCTTACTGGGTATTTACAGCCGGGAATTGCATCGTCCACGAAACGCTTTTAACTTCGTCAACAGTCAAAAATTCGAAAGGAGTGTATGCAGAGCTGCAGTTATTAACAAATTGACCAAACAATTCTCTAATAGGTGTCAATTTATCAAATTGTCTTCTATATTCTCAGGTTTCCAAATCGTCAAGCCTGATGTGACGTAAAAGGAATCGAAACCTATTCTGAGCCATTGTTAATCTAAACAGGTCCACTCCCGTGCCATTTGTAGCCCATAACTCCTCTGAATTTAAGCGGCCGGACTTCAACACTCCAGATAAATATAAAAGTCCAATTAACGCACGAACTTCAAGGACGTTCGTGTCTTTGGCATCTCTTTCTCGTCCATGGTTTCCTCTATTTGATTGAATGTGCTTATTGGTAAACTCAAGAATAGAAGCTGTCATTACATCAGAGAAAAAGTGCTTCCAAATTTCGACAGGTTTTTTAAAATTGTTAACACACTGTTTCACGCCCGGTAGATGCTTTATTAAATTTTCCTTTCTTGTTCTTCTAGTCTTAGGAGGCACGTTTTTCGCCCATTCTATGACTTGGTCTTTTCCCAGAAAACTCAGTTTGCAATTCATCTTCTGTTTCACTTTCACCTTCATCGTCAACATCTGAAATTTCCTGTTCCGTGTCACTATCAATAATTTGAGTTTCTAAAACATCGTCTTCTCCCTCTTCAGTATCGTCATCATACCCAATTTCTTCGTTAAAGCAATCTTCCATCAACTTTTGCAAGTTAGTCTGTTCCTTTTATGTAATATACAGTACAATGATTACCGAGATCATTTTTGTAAGATCACACTCACCTTTACATAAAATTTGACCCTGCAACACTAAAACCACCTAACAATAAAAGTCAAACATTAATGGTCGCACGCGGACTCACACTCCGCACATCCTACGATGCGAAACCAACTCTGTTGTAATTGTTGCACCGACTTAAGAAGGTACTGGGGTCGGTCTGATATATATTTTGTTTAGATATATATTAAGTGTTGCGGACAAAATGTTTACCCTGTATAGTCTTAGGGCGTCCCAAACCATAAATTACTTCTTCCTGAAAGGAAGAATGGTCTGAGAGAATCAGGAACAACGCTTGCTAACAAAGGAGCACGGCCACCACAGTACTCCCGACAAGCGAGAACCCGATGGGCCGAGGTATCCGAGTCTCCGCACGTTGGAAAAAGGGCGTCCTTGGAAACTCCGATGCGCTTCCGATGACATCTGCAAAGTAAGGATGCGAACTGCCGTACGCCACGATACGTGATTCAAGAGAACCCAAGATCGTGACGCTTGGCCGCCAAAAAGGAAGAAAAATCGTCTGTAGAAATGCGACTGTTAAATAAGGAAGAGGGGATGTTTGGCAAATCACACAAAGGGAATCAGGACTAGGGATTGAAGCGAGGCCAGTTTCCTGACCCCTTGCGAGGGTCTCAGTCTTGCAGCTGCAGTGCTGCTGTAGCCTTATGCATTTGTTTAATCTCTGCTTATCTGGAGATGATCTTTGAAACTCCCTAAATGTCCTAAGAGTACGTCAGGCGATGTATCCGAAAAAGAGCATCTCTTCCTAGAGTATGCACGTTTTTCTGGGCGAGCATGCATGACACGTTTACAGGGCTTTTATTTCAAAACGAACCACATACTAATTTGATTAAAGAAAAAACAAAAAGAGACGTTTAATTATTATTATTATTATTTATTTCCATGCTTCATTACAGGAATTTCCCAATTACAACGAAGCAGTTCACTTGTAAATATATACATTCACAAAACAGATAGACAGAAATAAAGAGAACTAAACCTAATTTATAACATCGGTACTAATAATTGTAATGGAAATCATAATGCAGGTGATGGAATTTAAAAAATTGATTAATGACATAACGACTGCTTTTGCGCCTAAAGAAAAGCCGGAATTGCTCCGGTCTAGCTCAGGGAGTGTACAAGCGCAGCACAGGGGAAAGCGATGGGATCTCAGGGATATGGCGTATGTTCGGATTGACTTAATTAATTGCGCCACTACGTTTGAAAGCACGTCCCTTACAGGAAACGTAGAACCTGTGTGGGAACAAAAAGACACCTGAAAAGAAACAAAAACAAAGCACTACGAATTAGGGGTTGAGAACTGGTCGTTTATTAGATCATTGTTGTAAGTTGTATACAGTTAGATATAGATATATAGGTATACGGTAAGGGGGGGGGGGTAGCTCGAGGCTCCCAAAAATATTGAAATTAATAAAATAATTAAATAGTTCTCTTCATTACAAACAAGTTTGACACGCAGTAGCAAGGTCCACCTAGAACGCTGCTTAGGCTCCGTTCGTGAAAATTAGATGGTAACACAATTAGTGCCGGGGATAAAATCAAGGCCTTGCTTTTAAAGGGGCTACTAAATCAAATACCTGACCTGGGGTATACTATTTTACGAATAAACACAAAAAATGGCTAGCTTGATAACTGCTTTACAGATTATCAAAATAGTAGGTCTTATGCACAGTAGGCACTAGCGCCAGCAATAGTTCACAAATACTGACACCTGAAGGGTTGTCAAATATCAAAACAAATTAAATCTTCAAGTAAACAAATATCGTTTACACATAAAAAAAACGTGACCAGTTCTATTGTCTTTTTTGTCGCAAACAGAATATAGGTAAATACTCCGATTGTGATGGAGAAAAATAATTATGTCTGGACAGGAAAAAAAAGAAATTCGGGACGGAACCAGGAAAGAAGGAACACAAAATAGGTTACCAAGGATATCTACGTCGAGGGTGGCTTCTGGAGTGAGTCGCATACAATATTTTCATAAAAAAATTGAACAGCTGACCTTTCAGTTGACTGGTGGCAGGCAAGCGTACCGCTTCCACCGGGTTGTCGGAAGCTCGGCGTAGAAAACGATGGTGACAGGAACAAACGAACGATACCGCAACGACTGTGTCGTTAAAGTTGGACTCCGGAACTCAGGATAACTGTCCGGGCATCAAGCTGATGGTAGGTGTGACATGTCCGCACCAGGGGTGGCGGAATGACTTTCCACGAGTTACGTTATCGTCTGGTATAGTATATTATAGTTATAGATGATACACCAAAAGAAAAGGCTACAATCAAGTTGAATTAGGAAAAGCAAAGGAATGCAGTACGAACCTCTAACGGCGGTAAACGAGCCAAAGTAATGATCGGTGCCACATGTGCTTCCAGATCCGCTTGGCGAAAACCCAAAATATTCCCAAGGGAAAGAATAGAACACCCTTTTGGTAATTGAATCTTCAAAGTAAGTTGATCCTTCCAAATTTAAAGGCTTAAAATTTTCTCACAAAATGAAGATGTAGCAAATGCACACGACAATCTCTTATTCAAAAGTGACCGGAAAAGAAAAGATAAGCGAAGGAATTTTATCAAAACCAAGGACGACTGGACAGAAGAGTGGACAACAAGAGCATAGGCAACACAAAATACTTCCGAGAAAAATAACACCGTTATAGACATTATTTAACGTAACTTATTTATAATTTATAGATGATACAATTTATAATTTAAACTTAAAAAATAAAAAATTATAAAAGAAAAACTATTTAAAAAAAAACTAATAATGGGCAATGAATTCATAAAAACTACACAGTATCAATACAGACTTTGAGAAAAGAAGATTGAGAAGCAAGAAATATGTCGATATGCAACGAAACATTGTTATAGAGGCGTAACATGGCAATTAATTATTATTATTATCCCTCTCTTGTTTTGGGCCCTCAACAGGCATGCGCCCAATTATTACAGAGTGACCCGCATAATGCTATTTAGAGGTGCCTCTGCAGAAGGTCTTAAGTTGGTCTATACTACTCCGGTATTTACCTTACGAATTAGGAAAACTGCAGGAAAACCTAATTCGGAGTAGCCGGTAGAATGCTCGGAACTGGTCTAAGGTAATTTCCATCTCCGCCACAGATGAAAAATTCACCTCAACCCAGGTTCGAACACCGACCTCCGGATTTATAACCCAATGCTCTACCACTGAGCCATAAATCCGAATGGCAAATAAAACATCATATTTGTGCGCGAATGAAGAATATGAAATAGAAATTTACTACGATTGAAATAAGTTGGTACTAAAAAATTAACTTGACTCAGTAAGTTGATGTCGTTAACGGAACCGTGAATTAACTTGAAGAGGAAAGTTACTTGAATGATTTTTCGTCTCTTATCTAGACTGCATCTGAAATAAATCTAGCAATCTTGTAGTAGTACTGGATATTAACCCTCAGTCTTAAAATACAAAAATCTGTTTAACGAAAGGTTTACCTTAGCTTTAGCATTTGCCCCCGCAGTTCCAATTATAGTATGAACCCCCCCCCCCCCCCATAGGGTGACCAATTATTTTAAAATCCTATAATTCGCTTTACAGAAATACTCACAAAATCAAATTTGGATGGTCTGATTATTAATTAACTTAAAAAATTAAGACAAACAAATGAATTTTGACACATTTCCCACTTGGACTGCTGGTCATCTTTTGAAAACACTTACAGTATCAGAGCTCGGATTGCAATGCACTGAAAATTGCGGGCTGTCATAACATTCCTGTGTAAAACTCGACCATAACTTACCACAGTTCGCAAAGATAATGAATAAGTACTGAAGGTAACAAATTAATTGAATGCGGTAGCTTATAGCCCTGAAGGAGCAAAATGATTATTACGCTAAACAGTTACAGACGTTGTTTCATGGTTAACGATCAAATCCTTGGTGCATGACCCAGTGACCCAATTTCACCAAATGGCGGCTTCTTATCAGCAGATGGAAAGTATGGAAAAAGGTGTTGACGCGCACCTGCAACGGTGAATTTAGCCCAAAGTTGCGCATTTGTACACCGACAGAATGGTAGGTAAAGCATCTCCAAACTTACGCTGGTCCTTAGAGTTGAATTACATTCGATTTGTACTGGTCCGTTAAACAGGTAACAATTAAAATAGGACGACTTGAACCCAAAATTAAAACTAGACTTGAACTTGAAATTAGAACCCGTCCGGTAATTTTTTTAGCCGACATCGTATATAAAGAAAAATCAAAAGTAACCTCTTCGCTGATAAGATAACCTTAACATGTACGAGTACATACATCAACAATCATCGATGGAAATTACAATGTGACAGTGATATCAGCCGACCGTAAAAAATGATACACTTCAAGTAGGTAGATGTAGCCAGAATAAAATGCAAGTATAAATCCTCACTATATCGGAATTAAGGGCAAATCTGTCCAAGGAGCGATAGTACATGGAGAGATCAACTTGAACACAATCAAGTGTTGGTTATGACTACCCAGATACTTGTAAATATACTTCAACAACAGTATTACCGGAATCCATAAATTAAGAACTCAATCGCCAAGTTTTATAACATATGGGTGGCGGCAATTAAAATTCTATGCGCCTTCCAACTAACACTTCAGCTAAAGTGCACTCTGTCACAGCTTGCAATCGAAAAAAAGGTAAAATGAATGTGGGCAATCGATAACCAACGTGGGCTAAAATTGGTGGTTAATATTCCAACGATAGATGGAGTCAGCTGGTACAAGGTTACGACTGTTACCAAAGAGTACCCACTCTTTGCTGTTACCAGGGTCATTCAATAAAATATACCGTGAAATACTTGTAATTAAGAAAAGGAACTGTTACAAACCCTGCTTGAATGTAAGGCCTTTGAGGGTTTATATAGCCTCAAAAAGGACCTTTCACCCAAAAATTAAAAAACTCCAAAGAAGGGTTAAAAAATTGAGTTATGACGTCATATCTCACAAAAAAAAGTCTAAAAAATAACCGCCAAGTTTCCGCCCGAAAAAAAGTGAAATCTTGTTTGGGTCCCGCCTCATTGATGCCAGCAAGGGAGAGTACAATTTCGTATGAGACGGGGCGAGAAGAACTACAATCGGTGGTTCGTTTTGAAATGCCTTGTTTACTGTATACACTAGCGATTATTTAAATTTTCCTTCACCTGTACAGGGCGTGCTTATTTAGTAGCACTCCGTAACGACATCACGCAGCAGCGACAAGTTTCCATTTCAGAAGCCTTCGGGTTCGACCATGCGTTAAGATGTATCTGGATTTGATGTACGTTTCGCGAAATCCTTGCTATTTTATTTCTTGTCATAAACTTAGTAGGTATTTTATTCTCAGTGATGTGACATAAATTTTAAACTGGTAACATCCGATATTGGAAAAAAAGCGACCGCGGTTGAACATCCATAATGCGGTATTTCCACATTCATACGCATCTGCGTAAACAACATACGTTTAAAGTAAATAAGCGCCGTGTTTAAAAAAAACACTTTCGGTAATATTTAAGTTCAGTTTATTTGTTTAAGGACCTTACGGTCGAGCATAAATAATTCATACATCAACAATTGAATTCCGCTTTTTATAGTACGCGTTTGATTTAAAAACTTTTGAAGTAGAACTGCTTTGAGGTTTCAGTAAGTAATCAAAACTCGCATTTTTCTTCAACTTCTTTATTTCAGAGGTTGCTGTAAATCCAGTTGTAGTTTCAATAACCGTGGAAATCAGGCAATTCCCAATCCTCACACCCGATGTATTCGCTCTCTCTTTTTCCGCTCTCCGTATTCACTTCCCATTTGCAAAAATTATGCATCCTTAGATTGACAAATGTCAGACGCTTCATATTTATGACGAGCAGTTTAAGGTGCACGATGAAGGTGGTCGGATACTACGAACTCGAACTGTTTCACATTATCGAGTTTCTGATTCAATCTGCGGAAAAATAAAATTGTCAGGCTTTTAGCAGGAACTACAGATTTTTCCGCAGCGTTGAGATAAAATTACGGTGTAAATATGAAACAAGCAAAGCTGGTACAAAACGAATTTAGATAGCGTGAAGATGTGGCTGAAATGCGTAGTTTAAGTGGTAAACATAAAGGCCGTAAATTCCAACCGGTGAGGAACAAAGACGCACTTTAGCATTGTGATTTCGAGTGTTCAAACTTGATTTGCACTTTAAAATACTATCTTCCAATTACGTAACTAAAACTAATTAAAACGTCGAACCATAATTGAATCGAGTACTACAGTACGTGGGCTCTCCAAAGAAATTTAATTTACTTTAACTGTAATGAAAAAAAATATAAAACACTAATGCAAGTAACACATACTGAACATATGTTTAATCGCGTAACGTAAAAGGTTACATCAGAGCTAAGGATTATGTGTTTCAAGTGCGTATAATTGTATGATGCATGTTAGGACCTCTTAATTAAGGTACAAGTTAAGAGAAGTTTATTCTTATTATTAAGAAATATGCCATAATATACGGTATTCTTCAACTTCCAAGGCGAACATTTCACTCAATACACTGATCCTAAGTTCCATTTTTCCAGGAGAAACTAAAATGTTCATTCGGGCAGGAATCTCTGGAACTTATTATGCGTTGTTCTTTACAACTTAACACCAAATCGTCCACCAGACCAGATTGGAGTGCTCTACCTCCTACCGTAACGGGGTTCTACCTTTCGTACAGGCTAGCTCCGAATAAAAAAAATTGGTTAAGAATAGGACAAAAATTAATTTATTTTTCCTTGACTGATCTTCGGCTTAAGTCTGGTGACCATTGAATGGTAAACAATCTTGTTTCCTAAGCAATTATTGCGGAAATTGTGAGCCTGGTGGTCAATCCTAATTCAATTATTGTGTCAATAATTGAAAGTTAATAGATTTCCATAACAAGTATTATTTCCACTTGTTATGTTGTAGTGTTGACATAAATAAGGTGTTTTATTTGAAAATAGTGTAGGACCATTTGACGCAAAAACAAAAAGGATACATATGTAAGAAATGGCAGATTTTATTGCAATCATTTTGAATGTTGCGAACAATGAAGAAAGGTATGTTAATCCAAATTTACACCTAGTTTGTTTATTACTAAATTGTATTCTTTACTTATACAATTTAGGGCTAGAGTAAACCTAAATCGAAGACAGCTTCGTGATTACAGCGATCCCTTTACACAATCTGAAGAAATTTTTAAAGGCATTTATCGAATGTCTCGGCCACTTGTACATGATTTAGTGAGGGACTTGTCACCTTTTCTGCATGACGACACAAAACTATTCTGAAACATTTGAGAGTAGGTATTTTACTATAACTCCAATTATAATTTAATAGTGTTATTCTCACAATTTTTAGATATTAGCTACTTTGAATTTTTTGGGTCAAGGATCATATCAAAAAGCTGTTGGCCAAGACTATTTATGTCCTATGAGCCAAATATCTATTAGTAGGTGCATAGAAGAAGTAGTTAGTGTTCTAGTAGAACAATTTGCGCATATCATACATTTTCCAATAACAGTGGCTGAAAAAGCAGTAGAAAAACAGTTGTAAGTATAACCACCATGTAGGAGTTTCAAACAACAAACAAAAACTATTAAGATTTATGGCTACACCACATGGATTCCCCGGAATCATTGGTGCAATTGATTGCACTCATGTGTCGTTAATATCTCCTCCAGTCGAAGACCCACAGTATCCTGCAATTGTATTTTTGAACCGAAAGGGATACAGTAGCCTAAATGTACAGATTGTAAGTAACATAATTATAATTTCAAATTTATATATTTATGTTCATGTTTAGATCTGCAATGCACGGCTAAAAATTTTGGCTATTAATGCACGATATCCAGGATCTGTTCACGATTCAGGCATTTGGGCAACAAGCGACATTAAACAGCATTTACGTAATTCTTATGAAAATGGAGACCCCTCTTCGTGGTTGATAGGTTAGCATTTGCTAAAATTTGTGTAATATAAATTAAGAACACTTTTAGGCGATGCTGTGGTTACCCACTAGAGCCATGGCTCATGACCCCTATATCAGGTCAAAATTTAACTGAGTCACAACAACGATATAATGTAGCACATAAAAGCACCAGAAACGTTATCGAAAGATTAAATGGAGTTTTAAAAACACGTTTCAGGTGTTTACTCAAGCATAGAGTTTTGCACTACAGTCCACCGAAATCAGCCAAAATAATATATGCGTGTGCAATACTGCACAATATATGCATAATGGTGAACTGGACCTGGAGGTAGATTATGATAATAGTAAGTAAATTATTTATATCTCCAAGCTTTTAATGTATTTTATACAGATAATCAAGAGGAAGTCGAGAATATTAATGCTGCCAACAATATAAACAATTTACGGGAGGGTAGATTGGTACGTGATCGTATTATTCGCGATTATTTTCACTAATTTTTATATTTAAGTATAATGAACATATTTATACATACAGTACATAATAGATACTACCTACAAATCTGTAATGGAAAGCAATCTAGTTATAGCTAAAAGAATATTTTTTAAGGCTATTAATAGTAATTGTAATATCTGTTTCATTTTTCTTCTGCATTTTTCATATATCTCCGTTGTTTTTAATAAATTTTTGCTAATTCTATTCCTTATGCGTACTTCTAAAATTAAAAATTATTGTCTCATTCCTACAGGTCTTCAATTCTTACTATTTGTTTTAACCATAACCTTCCGAACATTTCTTTTAGGTATAGTCTAAAAATGTAGATTATTGAAAAATACTAATTGTCTATGTTGCCTTACAGTTTTTTGTGTATTGGTTGAAATACCTAATTCAGGGATATCAATCCCTTTAATGACTATTGCAGTTATAATACTTAAGAGCCACTCCTCAATCTCATTAAGATATAAGTCAATTGGCATTCCACCACCAGTTTGCAACCTATGTAAATGTATCTCTCTAGCCTTTCTTTTAGTTCTTGCCGTCCATTCAATAAAACACTAACGATAGAATTTATTTAAATTTTCTAAACACCACAAATATATATGTACTAACCTTTCTCCACTCATCTTCACTTTTCACCGCCCCTTTTGAATTATTTAGGTTCTCAACCAAGCTTTTAAATTCGTCACGTGGTATGTCTTTATGATCTCTATACTTTTCTAAGTATAATAAATACAGCTTAAATTGCTCAACAGTTGCCTTAGTTTTGCGCTCTACAATAAACTGCTATGATATTAACTCTTATATTTACCTTAAGCACACAAATATAAAATAATGAAACTGAACAAATTACAGAGTATTTTTGTTCTCAATTAGATCACAAAATCTGTGTATACCTGCTGCAATTTCCTTCAGTGCGCTTGCTACTGCAATCAGTCCTTCTCTTTGCTCTAATTGCCCTTGAGCATATGCAGCTAGCAAAGGATCGTTACTTTCTAAAACAAAATTGTAGAACATACATTTGGTAATCTTTACTCACTCTTTTTTTTAGAAGTTTTTTTACAGCAGGTTCAGCTACAGGATCTTGTGACGTGGACGCCTCAGGGTTATCATCACTAATTTGAGCATAAACTATGTTATTTTCCTATAATTTATTTACTTAAATAATAAAAAATGTGAATTTCGTGCTCAAAATACCTCATCGTTAACCAAGACTTCTTCGACAATCTCCAACTCTTCTACCGACACACTTGGTTGCAGCACAATACCCAATTCGCCCATGGTTTGTATGCCAGTAACGCTGACTACTCCTATAGCTTCTAAAAATCTTTTTTCTATTTCCGTCAACGTCTTCCCTTCTCTTGCTCGTTTTTTAACTAACGACCTCCATTCGGTAAACACCTAAAATAGAGAATTGCGATACAGTAATCTCCATATAAACCAATTTAGTTCAAACCTTCTTCCAACTGTCGACATTGCGAACTGGCCCAGTACCGCATGAATTTAGTTCCCCTGCTAAGACAGCCCATATCTTTTGCAGATCTCTACTATCCATCCCAGGTTTCAACCGGCCCGTTACTAGTAATTTATTTGTCTCTAGCTTTCTAACATATATTTCGAACTGCTCTTTACTTGTTCTCTTCTTTACATTCTCCATTTATTCTTATTATGCGGCGCGATTTTTAAGAAACGTAGGTATAACACGAAACAGAATACAGATTAATGATTAAATAGTTAAGTTTGTAAGGTTAAGTCCGTAACGCTTTCTACAATCCTACATCCTAACTTCATACTAATTAATAGAACTACGATGGGTATCGTGGAACTAAAAAAACTAACTTCAGATCATTTAACATTCAAGGATTGATTATATTTCAATATTGATTATCACGTTAACAATGTAACCACCAGACTAAGGAAATTAACCAATATTGTTAACTCTATTGATTATTTTGGCTTTAGTAAACAATATTGTTTGTTAAGCAATGGTCACCAGACTTAAGCTGATTATTATCATTAGTTTTCTGCTAACCATTTTCCTTGTTGTTCCTCTTTTCTGTTCTCCCTGAATAGTTACCTCGATTACTTCCTTCAACTAAGACTTCTTTCTTGGTACACGTCCAATCCAGTTCATTATGAAGGAGGGTTCTAACATTCCACGTCTCGAATTTAATCCTATTCCTCTCTTTCCTCTTGGATGCACATTACGTATATATGTCTCCTCTCGGAAATCTGATCGATATATATATATATATATATATATATATATTGTTGTGTTATTTTGTTTTAGTTGTAACTTGAAAGAAATTATAGAGCGTCTGGATGTGACAATTTTGTTTAGTTCAATTAATTAACCGGGGGGGTTATTAATAATTTGAGACACAGGATTGCGTAAATTTCATGTTATAGTTTTGGTTCAATTTCTTAGAAGTGTTCTGTTTTTATTTTATTCCTAGAATTTTTTTCGATGTAAATTTCTTTTTAAATTTTATTTGCCGTTAACGAGGTATAGCGCGAAGTAGAGATAAGGTTCTTCGCAGAATTGCCGGGCGTACGTGCCGTTTAGCAAGAAGTTGAAAAATCGACGCTTCGCGTGATTGGCGGACGGGGTGTGGAAGAAAGGAGAAGGGCTTTTGGCTTAAATAGAAAATTTTTGAAGAGAGCGGGGCTTTTTGGTCGTTACAAAGCCAACCGGCGCTTCTTCGGTTACGTTATTTTTTGAATTTTGTGGAAGTTTTCCTGCGTAGTTGGATCCAGGTTTAATTAGAATTTTGTGTCTGCCGTTTTAAGAAGAATTATTGAGAAGTTTAAGAAGTTTGTCGTCGTCCTGTTGTTTTTTTTTATTTTGCGGAAACACGGAAGTTTTGAATTTGTGGGTACCCGAAGAGAGAAGACGTCGGTGTTTGAGTGGTTGGTTTACGTGATTGTGTACGGATACTTCTTTTTTATCGGAATACGTTATTCGGACTAATTTTAAAAGTAAGTAGTAGTTAGTGTTTTGTTTTGTCATGTTTTTTTTTTTGTAATGTTTGAGTAATTTGTTTTTTTTTGTGTGTGTTATTTATCTGTTTTAAAATTGTAACAATTTGTAAAACAGAAATTTACGCAATTTTTTGTTTGAAATTAAACCAGTCATTGCAATCCAGGTTTTGTTTATTAGAGTCAAGGAGAGGTAATTGTCGGCGTCTCTTACTTTGTTTCAAGTTTATTAAATCTGGGGGTAAAGTTTCATATTGGAATTTAAGGATTTGGTTAAGCCACCTATTTATGTCATTGTTGGAATGCTGTAGGGTGGCAGAATCCAGCTGGACCTTGAGATGCGGGAAAAATTTTGTTTTCATTTTAATTTCAACTGAGCTAGCTAGAGGTAAATCGTGGGATTCCCAGAAGTGAAGGTTAGGTCTCACAACAATATATATATATATATATTAAAATCTCGGTAGATTTGGAGGAATGATACTTCCATCTTAGTAAACATGTAACGAGTAATTCTAATTAATTAAATGCAAATCATTAAATAACTTTCATTCGGCATAGGAACCTATACCCGGTTTAGTTTAATTCACCGATAATTCGCACAAAACGGAAAGAATAAAGATTAATTCAGTATCTTATAGCCTTGGAATTCTTCACGTAGATTATATCCACTGCATCAAGTTCCAACCGTGTGGCATCGACGCCTGCTTCAACTTACTTGGCTTTCAATATAGGACTAGCCTCGTTAATTAATTTACTAATCAAAGAGCGACACTAACACATAGCCAGCTCTCACACTCGTATGTCCTCTCCGTCCGGCCGACTTATCTCACATTCTCAGGATAAAAATAATTTTCTATCTTTCGCATGCACCATTGGATGATAAATTCATAGACAATATGAAACTTTCGATGCTTGAAAAATCACCCCCGAAATTCGCTTTTAGAGGTCAAAAAGGGAAATTTGGCCTATTGCATTTCCTCAACCGTAACAGTTCGAATAAAATGTACAATTGCGCGAATGTTCTCTCTCCAAAGAATTACAGTTAACTCATTTGCCCCCAATGTTGCGTAAGCAAAATATTATCTAGTTCTTACTTTCATAAACGTGCCGGTGAACTAATTGATAGTTCATGTGTCTTGTATGCTGTCGGAGAAATTAAAACTGGAAATACTTTTGATTAAAACAGATACATCAGTGTTTCTCTTAGTGTAGACAAGCGTCCAAGTTGTGTTTAAAAAACTTTAGGAAATTGAAAGTGAAAAAGTTATAAAATGTAGAATTGAAAGTATTTATGTCATTTATTCAGCGTAGTAGTAGATATGCCTTTAAGTCAACCCACTTCACACAATTGTAATTTCATTCAAATAACAGGACCTTCCTGCTCACTTTCTCCCTCTAGGGAAGACAGTTTTTTCATTTTTCTACTTAACCATGAATCGTACGCCCTCTAGCGGCGAAGCTAGAAACTTGAAAATAATTTCCAGCGATTTCTCTTGGCCCCTTTTGTTAACAAAATTTTTTTCCCGAAGCTGTGCAATTAACGACTACATAGATATGGCCTGTGACCATTATTAATGGGACACCCTGTACAATGTATTCTAAAATAATATACTGTTTTTACTATAGAATTATGTTTTATAGATACTGTAAAATTCACAGTTTAAGTATTCCTTAAATCACTTACTTTGTACAGCAATTTTTACTTTAACCTTTTGCGATTATCCCAATAATTTTAGTGCTTATTACGTTTCATTTTATGCAATAAACCTAATTATCATATCATTTTCATATTAATAAGATGCTCATGAGAATCGCGCGATTACCGCCATGTCTGACCGAAGCCTAGCTAATTCTATTCATCAAATCCCCATTTTGCATATACGCAACGTTTCGCTGTGGCTTCCTAAAAAAAGTTTGATGTAAATCGTTATTTTTATTAATAATAAACTACCGAATCAACCAAATAGTGATAATTTCTATTGTTGGGGATGGGTTAACATTTACGATTTTTCAAATTAACGAATTACTATACAGGGTGTTCATTTAACAACTTCCCGCCACGGATTTATCGAAAACCATTGATTAAAGGAAAAAACGCCGAGACACATCAAAAGATTTGTCAAGGGGGACAACTTATTAACCAAAAACTACTTTGCCCCCCAGGGTCCCCTTAAAAATTTTGAATGACGGTGGTATCGAGTAATAACTTGTTTGAAAGGTCTTTCGAAGTCCTTTATTTTGATGTTTGACTTTTTAAAATCGGTCGATTCGTTTCAGAGAAAATTAGAATAATTTCCACTCTTTCGGCTAGTGTGTAAACCATTTTGAAAGTAAAATCTGAATCAATAAATTAATTTTCATTATCCCAAGATTGTCACAAAGGTAACTGCTAACAAATTAAATTCTTTCTTTTCCATAGCAACAAATAAGTGATATTTTCGTTTGTTTTTGTTTTCTATCTGAACAAATTAAAGTAGGTCGATTAAATAAATTGAATAAAAATGTTTCCTTTAATCAGTGGTTTTCCATAAATCCGTGGTGGAAACACCCTGTATATTTGAGCTGTACATGGTACTAGTTTAGTAGTACAACCAACTTATTCTGCATCAAACGTTAACAATCCATTAGGGACAAATAGAGACATTGATAAAATTCCATTCAACCCTTACTTTACTATTAAAGATATTTTGTTGTATGTGCGAATTTTCGGTGGCAATGCAATGTTTCGAATATTTTTTCCACTTCATTGTATCACATTGTAACGGCGTCGTAACAGTTTGTACACATTTCATTCGTAAAAGCCACGATTAAAGAGTGAAAATATTATTTTGGCTGCGATTTTCCCAATTAAACAGATATTTTTCAGGGGTGAGCTTTGTTATTTCGATAATTCTCTCTTTGTGGAATTCGACAGGAACATTTGATTCGCGAGGGCAAAAATATAGCTCGGTTTAGAGCGATCATAAATTGTTAGGAAAGTGAACAGACTAAACTTGGCGTCCCGAACCTACCTACTCAAGTTCTTATAGTGAAACAGGTCCGATGTAATTAATAAGTTTTTTTACTCTAAACTCGACTACCGTTGAAAGGGGAATGTCCTATTTAGCTTAAATGGATAAGTTGCAAACAACTTGCAAAGTTTCCTTCGCCAAACTATCATTTATGAGAATAGAAAGTGACAGTCTGCTAAGATTGTGGGCTTCTCGGGCGTTTATTCCAAATTTCAACGAAGAATGAAACTTTCTTAATCTACGTTTCTGGTAGATTTATTTTTCGTGAGACGGACATTTTCACTATCTTCCTACACCATATTTGCGTGTGTACACAGTCGTGACAATGCGGGCAAAACCAATTTCAGTAATGTAAGTTATCAACTTTAAAACGTAACGTAGATTCCCTTGTTATCTTTAAATTGTTTTTATAATGTAATAAATGAAAACTTCTAAATCGAGTTTGTACCGTGCAACAAAATTTGTCTCCGCCCTTTTATCGTGTTTGTTAGTTTCGAAACTGACCGTAACATTTAGGAAACTTTCAAACTTTTCAAAGAGTTGAGGCATTTCTGCAATTTGTAGCAAATATTATTTGCTATGAAATCTAGAAGGCAACATTTACCCTTTGTATTTATGTCGAAAGTAAAATACTATACTGAAACTTATAATTTATGGTTAGTATCTAAAATTAATAACCCGACCCTTCTATTAGAAAGTTCAATTCAATAGTAAAACGGTTTCAAAATTATAGTTCGACAATGATGAAGCGAACACCATTTACCGTTCTTCTTACAAAGTTCTCAAATTAATTAGCTCCAATTGGAGCAATTAGCAAAGTTGAGTGCGCCGTCCTCTATTCATTCGGTGTTGCTGGACACGACAGTTAAATTCAATTGAAGGGATAATATCGCAAACGCTCTGTTCAACATTAACTAACAATGCTTATTAATCTGTTCTCACGATTTACAAATCCTTTCTCAAAGATATGTGCTCTAATTTTTAGATTCTTCCATTGCAATTGCAGTACATAAAAGAACTATTCTAATTTAAAAACAAGTATAAATTGGGTAAATTGCGTTTTTTTAAACCGAAATGGTTTAGTAAATTGCTGTGTTATAAGGTAGTAGCGTGCCCGATGTTTACTTTCTTTGTAGATTATTAATGGGGAGGGGGCTCTTATACATAAGCATTAAAAGGCCGCCTGGTATACATTCAAAATCTACCCTATATAATGCAAGAATCAAGCCCTTAGAGACATTTTCCGAAATATTGCATTTTACCGTTTTCAACATTTTCGAGATATTCAAATTAAGCTTTCACATCGCCAGTAGGTGTGTCTCGTCTAGATGATCTTTTCGCTCTTTAAAGGGGGGATTTCGTGAAGCGTGTGGCCCTGTGATTCCTTAGTACACTCTTGTATTCCCCCACGTGGCTTATGGGCTTTGGTCCCGAATAGCCTAAATAAATAAAAAAAAGGGGGGGGGGGATTTCAGTTGTACATTAATGCCTAAAAATAGGTTATTTGAAATGTCGTTTTACGTGCTTAAAATCTCAGTCGAAGAAAGGGTCTCTATCTGTACGTCTACAATAACTATTCAAGAATTCTGCTATAAGCCCATAATTTCGTTTCGTTTGAAAAGCACAACTCAGACATAAAAAAAATATATAATGTGACTGATTACGTGCGTCTTACGCAATATTTAACAAAAAAAGTCTTATAGCCGAGATGAGTAGGCTGTATTGACCGGGTTTTCAAATTTGTTCTACGCCGTTTAATCGTACCCATTACATAAATTTAATTACCATCAGATTTCAGTTTATTTAGGTTTTATCAGGTTGTGTATTCATTATTGCTGCGTTAACATTATCTTCAAAATCATCTTGAGTGAAGTGTTTATGACAAACCCTTTTGTTTGCGGGATCAAATTTGTCCTTTCTATCACACCTGTTCACTAGGGTGGAATGAAAATTCGGTTTTTATTGTTTTTCGATTTTTTTCAAATGTCATAGATTTCAAAATTTGCGGTTTCAAGTATGCGTTCAATAGCTACGTTAATTATAGCTTCTGTTGTATATTAAATATGTACTTGCTTTAGCTTCTGTTAACAATAAAACAATGATTTGGAGGAATTGAACACACTTATTGAATAAAGTAACCTATTATTATGTTTATAAGTACATATTAAAAATTACCTCATTAAAAAAACGGATAATCAGCTGTAAGAAGAGATGTATTTGCAAATAACCCATTGCGTTGAATTGCCGGATGTATAATGTTTAAAACATGTATCGGTTAAAATCTACAATATTCAATTAGTTTGCATAAATATCTGGCATCTTTAGTTGCTATACGTAAAGTCTTAAGATTTTCTTTGCCGAGGTAACCCATCGTGTATGGGAAAGTTTTCCTGGGTTTCTTAAAGCTAGGGAATCAGAAACATTACCAGATTCAATCGCCTGCACTATTTAAAAATAGTTATTTGTTTCATGTACGAAAAAGGACGCCACCTACGCCCGACATTTCATTTAATGTTACAAGTCAATTATTTGTTATAAGTCAATTATTTTACATCACTAGATTACATTCAATTATGGAATTTTTTAATGTTATTGTTTAATTGTCAACGTTTTTTCCCCATGCTGTCGTATAAATTTTGCATTGTGTTCGTCTAAATGTCTTAAAAAGTTTCATTCTGTAATCTCCTTAAGCCAGAAGATGACCTTTGGTCGAAACTAGTTGCTGCTTCCTTAATTTGTTTATTAAAATTAGTATGGGGAACGTTCTGTGTTTTGTTGGTATCTAATATACACAACCCCATTTTGAGTCTCATCACACCATGGATATCTCCGATTCGAGATATAAATAAATCCAATTACAGGTCAATCTACTAACAAAGCTAAAGGTAAGGTGCATTACATATATAAAAAAAAGAAAAAAAAAGATTGTATTAGAATTATAGTAGAAAAATTATTTTAAAAAAAATTTAACTGATGTACTATCTTCCCTCCTCCCCTAGCGATGCTTTCGACCTCTGGTGGGAGCCAGGAACCGCCACACGAGACAAAAGTTCGTCGACATATTTCTGGATCTCTGAGGGCCCCAGTCGTAATCTCGACGCTTCTTCGAGGTCAATAACACCGGATCGAGCCCCCTTCCGCGCAACACTGGGTCTCGCGCGGAGCTAATAAGAGGGGCGGCCCTATCCAACCACTCCAAGATCCACTGGTCTTCGCATTCGGCCACAATGGCACCCTTCGGATTCCAACCGAACCCTGCCAACGAGGAAAGGGGCCATCCCCTCCATCGACAACTGCATTTAATGAAGCCATAATGCACCTCGACTGAAGCTCGGCGATTAGTTGGCCATTGGATCGTGGTCCAGAACTTCTAGGCTTCTTCTCAAGCAGCCCTGAGCCAGACCTTGGAGTGCTTCCCTTCGATATGAGACGCTTGGTCCCTGACCCAGGTGTAATAAATTAACCGTTGAACTTTTGGCTTTAATCAAATAAAACTTTGACATACTAATCAAAGCTGTCTACAGTAGTATAAAGTTAACTACCTATTTAATATTACCACAGTCAGGTTGTCCCCCTGGCCAGACACCCAGACACAGCCTTAGGCTTTGGCGCAGAGTTCGCTTGTATTATCGAGCCGGCGCTTACTGGCAATCCCCTTCTATGCGCCAGTCCTATTCTTCTTGTCCCTAAGGAAAGGGAGCCACCACTCAGATGTCGCCCGGTATCCGAGGGGCACCGTTCTCGACACTGCACCTCAGTGCCATGCAGTCCTCGACACGGTTGCTAACACCTTGACTTGGGAGATTGGTCCGCGCCGACGATCTTCATCGCTACCAGTCTGGGTTTTAGCACCGACCAGTCACTTGTAATCGTCACTACCCACACCGAAACACGAGTCACTTTACGATCATTCAGGTGTATGTATGGGCCTCCCCCTATCCGCGATTCGGGGAATGGAGTATGAGAGGAAAAAACTGTTTTTGATTTGTGGAATCGTAGAAAAATGGAAACTGCTTCCTGTTGAACTACGGATAACGTTTAATAAATTGTTGAATGAACTTATTGTTGAGTTCAAACTCTTAATTTGGCTGTTAGGCTATTATAGCATATTACACCATGCTGAGGCAGAAAGTATTGGTGCTGTCACCTTGGCCATGTAGCCCTTTCAATATACTGTTGGTACAGGAATTGAAAAAAATCCGCTCCACAGTTTCAAATCCTATCGCAGAAGACATTCAGATGAACCGTATGTCAAGAAATGTTTTCAGAGATTAAGAGTTCTGGCCGCGATGACGCCGAGATTATCTTCATATCTCTGCAACAAAAGGGTACTTGCATATCTCTTGAAAATGGTGCATTGGTTACGATCAAGGATGATGGCGTACCAGTTGGACACTGGCCAATGGGAAGAGTAGTGGAAACTTATGCTGGAAAGGACACTATTGTGAGAGTGAGTGGTTTCCATTAAAACTAATAACCAAGTGGTCGAACGGGATTACGCAATGTGTGCGTTTTTCCTGTGGAGCAATAATGTTATCTATGTTCCGAGTTAAAACTCCTTTTAAAGGAGGGAGTATGTTGGGGTGGGTATTTTTATCAGTTTACTTATGTCATGTCATATTAATAAAAATCCAACGAAATTGTCACAATAAAATAATGCTACTAGAATGTTTAACACGGGGAACTCTCCGACAACCAGGGATATTCCAATAATTATAACAGTTACTTATTATTTATCACTATCACAATTTATAACAAGTACATTAATAACGCGAATCTCTTCGGCATCGATGTTGGAACTGAAACTAAACACAATTCAATTTGCTTATATACCAAACAAAGAGCTTCTAGAGAAACCTCGAATCAGAATCTCATATTTTATGGAAAGAATGAGCCACATTCGCTTTCATTCCTTATCGCTGGTGACTAATCCTTGATCAAGTTGATGGTGACTTGATATCGCTCTAGAAAATTAAATTGAATTACACCATATATGGAAGTATAATTCGTGAAATTGGTTTCCTTTGGTATGCTTATGCAGAATCGTTGTAAAATGAGAATGCATGCAACAGAAAATATGTTCTAAAGGTCTAAACTATAAAATATTGATGACATCGCTTATATTTCGTGAAACGTGGCAGCTGTCAAAACCTTCCTCAGAATTCGCGTCCGGTAAGCCTTTGATCAACAAAATCAATTTGTTACATTTATGGATGATGCGACGAGGTTACGTATTCTCTTCTTCTTATGATATTACCCGAATAACGCGCACAAGAAAAATATTCTACCATTGTAAATATTTATTCGAATATAATTTTTCACGAAATTCGGGTAGATATACATTTATTTGGCTTTTGCATTCGAAATTTTCCGTCTTACCGATGTTATTTGAAAGGGCTATTGCGTTATACACTGCTGTTCAATTATGATGCGAGATTAAATGCATTGTATTACGCGTTTTTTTCTTAAGGATATCATTATTATTAACCAAGATATGCTTCTCGTTCTGGTATAGTTTCAATTTTTCAATTCACTTAATTCCCATGTCGTGTAGAGATATAAGAAAACATATCACTTTTTCTTTAGAGGGACCGAGACCTTTTGATTACCGCCTTTTCTACTTCGTAAATCTAACCAAATAAGTTTCATCCCAAACTAAACTCAATGTGGAATTGTCCAATTCTACGTTGCAATTTTGGCGTACGTTACCTCAGTTGTATTGATAAGCTTTCACTTACACACATATATGCCGGACTAGTAATTAAGGACATCGATGATGCTAAAATTTAAACCCCACAATTAAGAGAATTAATAGAAGACCTTATGGATAGTAACAACTTTTTTGCAGTTTTTTTTTTATACCAGCTTAACTAATACAATTTTAGGCTACCTTGTGATTCACAATTATCAACTGTAGGTCGGGAAACGTTACAAATCTTAGTAATATCTCTAGTTAAGTCGTTTCTGGTAACTAAATGAAAAAAAATTCTGTTCGATACACGTTCATTTGATGTAAGAAGATAATATACATTGTAAGTAGTCTTAAAATCTTGGTATCTAATTTGCCCTAAGGCAAATCGTATTGAGGATATAGTCAGGACTGTTCGCCTTTATTAGAGTTCTACAGTTACATCCGCCATGAAGATAATGGAACACATCGCATTACCACTGACAAACTGTACTACGATACTGAGCTCAAATTAGCACCGTATGCAGCACGGATTTACTGTGATATAGGTTTCCCGACAACGAAACTAACTGTATAGCGGCTACAGTCACTCACGGATAAATTAATATAAGCACCTGAATGAACGAGCTTTTTTAGCTGGAAAAAATCTGGAACTATGTAAAGGAACAAAGGGGAACGCCACCTAAATGATAAACATGTAAATGGCGTAAGTATAATGATGATGGTGGAAAATGCAATTCCATTCATTCTCTAAAACCCTCAAGAAGATGTCGGCTTAATTAAAACTTAGTATGGAGCGGTGTCCTAATTTTATAAAGTTTATATAACTTACATAGTAAACGTCACGCAATTTGGATATCTGCCAAAAGCGTATTATTTGATTTACAAAAATTAAAATCACAAAAGTCCTCCCTTGCGGATTTTAAGCCTTGCGGTTTTGACATGCAATATTTTCGTAAATAATATACAGAATTACGAGCCATAACCCGCAATTTTAATATTACAACCATGGCGATAAACGTTCGAGACATGAAATGTTGGAAGATACTTGTACGGAGACAGGATAGATTTAAGTCTATAACATGATTTAGTACAACCGTTTATCACAAGCGAGACAGCCAGCTTGTCGTCAAGGGTTTTAAAGAACAAATACACAATACTTTCGTTGAAAGGATATTAGAGGAAAATAAACCGTTTTCAGTTTTTAGTAGGTAGTGAAATACTTCTCCCAAATGAGACTATTCCTTTTATTTATTGGGCTGCATTTGTCCACACACGCATAAATTAAAAAAAGCTTACCTTTAGATATGCGAAAATGAAACGTAGAATTTTCCAGCCATCAATTGCCGTTGAATTTCGCGCAAGCCAAACTACTTGTTACTGCTTTTATTGTGGGATATCATCATTTAATAAGGATTTTAAGAGCTCCGCGGAAAGTCTGTAATTGGAAAGTCTATGATCTTTCGATTTCACCAGCGACCATTAAGAAAACTAACAGGAAGCAAGCCATCAAGTTCGAAAATTGGTTTAGGGTTTGAAAGCCGTTAAACTTATCGCAGCTCTGATAGTCGTAGATGCGTTTATAAGACTCAGTCAGACCAAACGGCGCTGATGGTTGCATTTGTTTGCGCCATTGAAAAGTTTTTATCGTTTTTTCACGCCCTAATGCCCCGTCATATTTTTTATTGTTTGTTCGTCTTGATCCTTTTATTGCTACTATAGCTGATATGTTCAAAATATGGCATTATTTCTAAGTTCTCTGATTTAAGTTAATGCACAATGAAAAAGTACAAAGTGAATAGATTAGACATAAAAATGTAAACTAGCAACGCCTCTAAAATTTACTGGTCGGCCGTCTTAAACCATTCAACTTTACAACATTTGCTTTGCAAATTTCTTTTCGCGCGGTTTCTTATTTCCCTGGCCTACAACAAACGTCATTAACTATTGCTTACGCAGAAAGTTAGCGATGTAATCCAGCTGCCATTCTTAAAATGGCACATTCTACACAAAGGATTAAGTTTATAATACGTTGGGATAACGGATTATTTCAAAATCGCGTTAACATTGAAAGCATTACAGCGAAGTTTACGCTTACTTACTTACTTACCTCTGCATAAATCAAAAAGAAATAGTAAGTAATCAAGTAAATTTTAATAGTTTCTTAACCATTGAAATTAGCACGTAGTTATCTTGAATATTAAAATTTAATTAATCTATGCCCAGAGTAGCGTGCTTCTAGAAGAGAGGAATTTATTACAGATAGTCTCCTTTTGTTCTTTTTGATGTACATTGTACAATCCTTCGTTCAGTTACTGTGCTATAATTTTATGCTAACAGGATAGTTACTATGTACACTGCTGTGTAAGCATACTTTTCGACGACTTTTAAAGTGATCATTTTCGATTGTTTTGCATTTGTAATACTATCAACTAATTTAAATAAAACATAATAGCAGCACGATGAGTGTATGGTTAGTAGTGTAGCAGTGTTTTCTGAACTGAACATTTCACTCACTTATTGTTGTTCAATAAAAATGCTGCATTTTTAATTAAGAGCCAATTAAACCATTATTTTAGTCGACATTGCCACAATTGGTAATTTTAAGATTGTAATTTACACAATGCTTTCCGAAACACCCAAATTTGCTATATCTACTCCACAGGTTTGTCCTTTCAGTGGTAATAATCTAAAGATTAAACAAACTTACCTGAGTGAAGTTTAATCTTGATTATGTGAGGCCTCGTCGAAAATAAATACCCTGTATAATGCGCTCATGATAATCCAAACGGCATAATAATAATAAATGTGTTTATTAGGCAGTTGTACAAAGTAAATATCTAAATAATATGTACCTATATTAAAGCTAACTACCTAAGGGCGGAGTTCAGTCAATCATAAAGCATGCTTGACTGCTCTTCCACTCAACCCATGGCATTGTATTCAAAAAGCCTGCCGTTAAAGGTAAACCTCAAATATTTCCTATGAGGTTTATAAATAGGTACCGATAAATAAGCATCCTTGAGATCTAGGGAACTCATGAACCAATCCCTTCCAATAAGTTTGGTCACAGTCTTTTGATCCTCCAACTTAAAATGACTATTTACAATATAATTATTAAAAGATTTTAAGTTTAAAATTAATCTCTTGGATCCATCGGGTTTGGGAACCAGAAAAATGTTTGAGATATATTGTCCCTTGCAGGGGCGCACCTTACTTATAGCACCACTAGTTGTAGGATTGCAGTTTTGATGTCCACTTGTGCAGAAGACGTCCAATTCGGTTCTTTAGGAACCCAACGCTGTCTAGGTTTTGCCTTAAGAGGTAACCTTAAGCCAGATACCCAAGACAAAATTTGCCTATCGGAAGTAAGCCACTTTTCAGAAAAAAAAGTCTACCAGCAGACTTACTAACCTCTACTGCATCTTGTGCTTTGTCTGGTACCGTGGCTGTGATTGCTGATATCGAGGTTTAATGTAAGAGCGATTTGTCTGCGGGTAACGAGGGCGATGGTTCGTTGAGCGGGGGGTCTGTTGAGGAGCGTGTCCATCCTGGCGAGGACCCTGTCTGGACCCCTGAAGTTTAAATGTTTCGATGGTGTCTTCTTTTGTACATTTCGGTTAAACATGGTTTTTTGTGGGGGTTTAAGCGTTGGACTAAAACGCCTTAAGTTCTTCGCTGCACTGACCCGCTCATCCAGTTTCTCTCCAAACAGAAGATCTGTGATTGGGCTATCTGCAAGGACACTCCGGTGCTGTTCGTCCAAGTTTAGGAGCACTAATTGTCTTCGAGACAGCGATTCGTTATGGAACACATCTGCAAACAGTTGACTAGCGTCACTAATTGCCTCTACGTAATGTCTTGTCCTACGAGCAGTAACCTCGTCTACGTTCCTCTCCTCAAGTTCTTTTAAAAAACCTGACACTACTGTAGCCAGAGCAGAAAGACCGACACCTATTTGCTCCTGGGTCTTCAATAACCGCTGATCCCTACGAAACACCTGCGCATTAAGTGCTTCTTTAATCTCCAGATTTAACTTCGGAGGGGCTAAACTACCAAAATTTTGAGGTAGTGGATATTTTTCCAATAGGGCCTTCCTCCTTTCGACATTTAGGTCCTTCCTCAAAATAGGATCCCATCTAGATGGAATATCAGCATCCACCGCAGGGCTAACCAAACCTGGCGACTCGCCCTCTCCTAGCAGGTCAAGAATTCCTTCCGCTTTTTCCCTCATGGGGGGCACACTCTCCTGTTCAACACAAGGAACGTCAAAAACGTCATTAAAAACAAGCGGTGTAAGAATCGAACCTTAAGTAGTTCAATAAAAAAAAAATATATTAGCTACCACAAGCTAAATATGGAAAAATAACGAAAATCGCTAACAATAATATGTCACCACAAACATATTAGCACAGATTAACAAAAATCTGTGATATTAGGTTGCCCCCACAAGCCACCACATCATTCTTACTTACCACAAAGTAAGCATAACAGGTACGTTCAGTTCTGCAAATTCTTGCTACCACAAGCAAGAAAATGTTTGTGCAAAAGCACGAAACCAAGGTAAAAAGAAAGTGCATACGTAAAAACTGTACCACAACAGTTTACGATTTGCGTACCTAAAATGGGTTCGTCGCTGCCGGCGCCGCTAAAGGCGACCGCGATAGAATCTCCCACGACCGGATCTTCATCCAAGTTTTCAAGGTCGAAACTCTCTTGTTCACGTTCGTCAAAAGAACTCGCCGGAGGGTTAGATTGTATACATGAATGTTCCAAACAGGCTAATTTGTTTTGTAGGAACTGTAATTTTTCTAAAATTTCCTTGTTGATTAATTGCTGGTCAACCTTTTCTTGAACGTGAACGCGAGCGGCTCCTGCTTCTTTTCTTGCGAGAATGTTTTGGCATGATACTAAAAAAAATGTTGACACAAACGGAAAACGACGTTCAACCTTCGAACACAAATAAAAGACTGTAGTTTGTAATGATACTCATGGCTTAGTTGAGGTATCCCCTCTTTTCCGCCTGCTTTGAAACGTGTTCGACCTTCTCACGAATATGAGAAGCTGCATTATACAGGGTATTTATTGAGACGAGGCCGAAATGTAATCCCAAAAGTTCCTCTTTAGGGCCCGTAGTAGAGATAAAATGCACATAAGAGAAACTTGCGCTGTCATTTATATCACAAGACCCGTCAACTGCTATCGATCGGGTTGAGGTCAATTTGAGATCTACAATGCGGGATTCCAATTTTATACGGGTATATGTATCTTCGATACGTCCAACTAAATTAAACTGTTTTAATTAATTACCCCTTTCCGATATCGGAAAAAAATGGGATCGATATCAAACTTTAAGTTTTTTAAGCGTCCTCATTTTGAAATAAAGCCCAGCTCAAACGGACAGGTTTTTTTGGAACGCATTAATATTATTTGCTACAAATTATACTCACTTGATTTGCCGGACGGAAGTTTCGAAAAACAGAGTTCTAATTGACAGCTTTTCTATCCTGGTTTTTCGTCTTCCATTATACTGATTACACATTTTGCGGCATGGCAGATTGAAATCAATTTTCTAAAAGACTAGTGTGCTCATTGAAAGAATACTTTTATTAAACTGATAGGTATTTACGAATGATACAAAAACAAAAATATATTTGCTGTTCATTGATATGATTTTAAAAAAATCACAAAACTTTTTTTGTAGGCTTTTCTGTCATGGCTTTGCCCAAGACAATCCCTCAAACAAAAGTCCAGCCATCATGTGGCGGTCCCATCGACCTTGGTATCTTCCTTTCATTGTCCCAATGTTCTGGTGCAACCGTTCGCCTTGTTGCTCATTGTAATCGTCGAAGTTATCCGAGAATTTATCTAAATGGCTATGCAAAAGGTGCACTTTAATGCTCATATTCGCTCCTAATCTGTTAACATTTCGAGGCAGTTTAGTAACTAGTTCTGGACAGAGACTTGTTTATTTATTTATTTATTTATTTAACGGAAATACCATTTTTACAAAGAAATACGGTTACGTTGCGCTAATAAGCCCCCCAGGTATGATCATGAAATTGATAGAAATGGATAGAGGACACCTTAATTACACATTATCAGTTAAAAAATTTGCGGAAGAAGCCTTACATTTTCCACAATCTTCAGTCAAAGTTCACTTCATTTCGTCGTAAGTGAGGTTATATTATTCAAATTACTACATTGTTGATTTTAAGTTGGTTATAGTGTTCTTAAAATTCCTCAGTACCAACTTTAATTTCTTAAGAGGTTATGTTATTTTTTCACGATATAATAAACATTAAATAATGATGTACAAGTATGATACATGTGTTTTTATATATATATTAAATAAATATAAAATAGAAATACAAAACATAATATCTATAGCAAAATGTAATAACAAGACGAAGTGTGACTATAAATCAAAATTACTGATAAACTTAACAAAAAATATTTCAAATAAAAATCAAGTGCATTATATTGAAAAAAGGCATGGTAAATTTAATTGTTTCTAAGAACCCTCAAGTAAACACCTACGTAAAAAAAATACAAACCCAAATTATACTGTTAACCGTTGTGTAACATCAGCTTCCTTCGGAATTCGATAAACGTAGTACCAAAAAAGTTAATATTAGTACATAGTACATTTGCGGATTTGCACATTCTTACTAGAGGAGAGTATTGTCCGTTATACATAGACCGCGCATCTAATGAGGAAAACCCGTTTACAGTAAACCGAAGCAGTGCAGATGTAATGAATGACTTCGAACATTTTGTTGAACCATCTAAATTAGTGCGACCGTCTTTAATAAATAAGAGAAGGAAAGTAGACGTACCTTCTTCTCAGGATCCAGACTTATATGAAGAAATTGAACATGTTTGGCTCAATACTGATCGAGTTGTAGATTTTACCACTTTTACAGACTTTTTACAAAAAGTTAAAGGTAATAATAAGCCATTAGAGGTAGCTAGAAATTATACTGAACGCGTCGATGACCTCATAACGTTAATCAAAGAAGTAATTCCTCTTTTTTCGCAACGGGCTATAAAGGAAAGATGCAAACGGCTAATAAATTACTTAAAACGGGATCTTACGAAAGAGGGAAAACAGTGTTCTTCTCCTGAACCGATGGAGGGTGAAATTTCCTTGGAGCGCTCAGAATCAGTCGACAGTATTCAAAGCACCTATTAATATAACATGACATTTAACATCAATAATAATAATATTAACAACTCCGTCTCACTATCCACTACGGTACGAATTTTCACACTAAACGCAAAAAGTTTGAGATCTGAATTTAAATGGAATGAACTCATCACTTTCCTGAAAGTAAACTCGCCTGACATTCTTATGGTACAGGAATCGAACATTTCCCAAATACCCGTCTTCAATACTTGCGATCGATACGATTTTCTATTAAATCCGTACATTTCTGACTACAGCGGAACTTTAATCGCCGTAAAGAAGAAAGCAAGTTTTAAAATCATTTGCCACCAAATATTATATCGCTCATACTTACAACGAATAGAGATATCAATGAATAGGACTACATGGCATGCGATTACGGTTTATATACCGCATGATAGGATTATAGCCCAAGAAGTGTTGTCAGATTGCACAATTTTATCGACAGCCTCGGAAACGATCCAAACGTAATACTTGGGGGCGATTTCAATTGCACAGTAGATCCAGCAAGGGATCGTAATGGATCCTTTGACAGATATCCGGAAATATCTGCTCTTTTAAAGAACATCACAATAGCGGCAAACCTGCAAGACTGTTGGAACATCTATAACAAGAACAAGGGCGGATACACCTTCTTTAACAGAACGAACAGTACGGCCGCTAGATTAGACAGGATATATGTTTCTACCAAGTTAGTTACTCAACTGAATGCAACCATGCTCCACGTCAGCTTTTCAGACCATTTGTCACTTTCAGCATCTTTCAAAACCGGGAAGGTCTCATCTTCTCCGCCCTATTGGAAATTTAATGATTTTCTACTACAAGATAAAAACTATATCGAAACCATGAAAACCTTCCTATCCAGTGAAATAAATAATCAAGATGAAACGAACATATTAAGTTGGTGGGAACAAATGAAACTGAAGGTGAGGGACATTACCATATTATACTTGCGTCAACAGAAGCAAATGTCACACATCGAGATCCGTTTACTGCATAGACAGTTACAAACGGCGCTTGCGGTTGGATGTCAGGATTCGGCAGCCAATAATGACCAATTAGGCACCATTTTAAAAGACGCCAAAGATACATTTTTCCGAACTACCGAAAAGGAGCTTGCAGCGACAAAGTACGACTGTTTTGTCCACGCAGATCAACCATCATCCGAAAAGATAAAAAAAATCCCCTACAAGTCGTTGTCTAGTTTGAGACACAATAACATAGTTGTCGAAGATCTGCCGACGCTAAGCTCTATAGTTGTGGAATATTTTAACGCAGTGCATCGGAAAAAAATCGTTCAGATAAATACCTCGAGTATGCTATATAAGGACCTTGCGACGCTGAGTAACTCAGAGAAGGAAACCTTGCAGTGTGATGTCTCCATGAAGGAATTATCAACTGCCCTGATTTCTTTAAACAAGAGAAGTGCGCCAGGATTGGATGGGTTGACGTCGTCGTTTTACGTACACTTCTGGGAGCTTTTAAAGGGACCGTTTCACCAAATGGTAAAATCATCCATTAGGTCTCAGCAACTTCCCCGATCAACATCCAAAGCAGTGATAACGCTTTTACCCAAAGGAGGAGATCTTTTGGAAATTGGTAATTGGCGACCGGTATCCATTCTGAACACGGATTATAAAATTATAGCAAAGGCAGTTTCCGCCAGACTATCTGATGTCATTAATAAACTTATACCAGCAGACCAAAGTTACTCCATCCCCAATAGATCTATGTATGACGCAATACACTTACACAGGGAGTTGCTCCACTATGCAAACCACCAAAACAGGGAGCTAGCGATAATAAACCTAGATCAAAAAGCCGCATTTGATAATATAGATCATCAATATCTATTTTATGTACTAAAGAAGATGAACCTTGGGGAATCCTTTGTGAATATGGTGAAACTGTTATACCGAAACATATTTAGCGATTATAGAATAGGATCGGTACTTACTAGCGCTGTCAGAATTGCAAGCGGTATTCGGCAAGGTTGCCCTTTGTCAGGTCCACTTTTTTCATTAGCCATAGAACCATTCCTAAACCTAACCCGAAAACTACTACAAGGTTTCTCGATTCCTATGTCTCCCTTACAACTTAATATCAAAGTGAGTGCATACGCGGATGATGTGTCGATATTCGCAAGCTGTCAAGACGATTTTAAAAACGTGTATCGTTGCTACAAAATATACAGCCAAGAATCCAGTGCAACACTTAACGACAGCAAAAGTAAGGGGTTATGGGTTGGTGCTTGGAGGGGAAGACAAGATCAACCTCTTCCCTTTCGTTGGACATCCGACGGTATCAAAATCTTAGGAATGTTTTTGCACAATAACAACCAACAGGATGCTCCCCACGCTTTCAACGTTTTGGACAACATACTTACCGCTACCATCAATAAATGGAAAAGGATCTGCCCTACTCTTTCTCTGATGGGACGGAGTAACGTCGTAAATAAATTTATAAGCCCCAAACTATTACACATCTTGCATGGAATTACACTACCTATCGAGAAACAATTGCACCTACAACAGCGAATTATTAATTTTATGTGGACCGGAAAACATTGGACATCAACGAAAGATTTATGTTTGCCAGTGTCGCAAGGTGGGCTGGGCTTGATTCACTTGGCTTCTAAAATAAAAACACTGAGAGTATGGACCGCCAAAAAGTTAACTCGACCAGGAGAATTTCAAAATTGGAAAGGAATTATAGATTTCGCACTGAAACAATGTGACAACTTAGGTCTTACCTGGCAATGGTTTTTTACTACTCAAACTCCACGGCGGCGTCATTACTTATCACATTTCATGATCGACGCAATAAATATAATGCAGGAACTGGATATAAGACTGGAAAACGTTGAAGTGGATCAAATTCCAACAATACCATCTAAGTTATCCCCCACCTTAAAACCACCGCTTTTTTGTGCAAATTGGTCACATTTTGGCTTTAAAATTTTAGCCGATTTTAAGATAAACGGTATATGGATGCAGTCCGATCAATTGACCCAACGACTACTACCCGCATCGGAATTGGTAAAACAAGACCTAGTAACACATTTTGATCGGATCAAAGATTCGGTTACGAACGTACCCTTTAACTCGGAGAGACAACGTAACATCATGACTTTTAAGACACCAAACCTGTGTTACACTAAGTTAACAACATTTTCAAGAAGAAGGCTCCAAACACAAATTACAGCTTACCATTTCACGTCTAGTTATCGAGAGGATTTACAAAACTACTGGGTAGACTTCAGGACGAACTGGAAAGGTTTCGTCAATAAGATCACCCCCGGATTCGTAGCGGTAATATCGTGGAGATTTGCAAAGAACCGTTTGGCGGATCCCACTTTCTTGTTTCGCGCAAATCTACGAAATCGAGAGAGCTGCCAATATTGCAATGTGGATAAAGCAGGTGCCTGGCATATTATGGTGGAGTGTCCACAGGTCAAGGATATTTGGTTTTTAGCTTTAGCAATGAGCAGTGAAATTGTGTCTACTCACGCCCTTCCCACCATCGAAATTTTAGCAGCCTGCGGAATACAAGGTACCTACAACGGACACTATCAACTTAGCTAACTTTATCTTGAACTACACAAGATTTTTTATATATCGAAATTCGGTAAACCAGATGAGAAATAACAGCGTAACACCAAATCTCAGCAGCTCATACAAAAAGTCACTGAAAGGCCATGTTTTACTGTCTTACTCATGGCACACGGGGAAAAAGTCACTCCAAAAATTTGAAGAACAGTGGTGTATTAACAAGGTGATATGCTATATAGACGAACATGAAACGTTAAGGTGGGGCAATAACCTGTAAAAAAAAAGGGCCTTGATTTGAGGGATGTAAATTATCAGTTATGTGTAATGAAGTGTAAATATTGTACAGATTTAATAAATATAATAATAATAATAATGTACCTACGGTTGCTGCTTTAAACTTACGCCATTGAACTAGGAGGCCATTGTTTTGGGTGCACATTTGCTTCTCTTTACGATCGTTATTAATTATCCTACGAGTTTATTAACGAGCTCCTAGCGAGTTTATAATTTTGCGGTGTATGTCCGTCCGTCCGTTAGCACGATAACTCATAAACGAGTGGACCGATTATGATGAAATTTTGGAGGTGGATTCTTTATCAAATTTGTAGATCGGAGTTCGTGAACTGTCAATGTAGACCAAAAAATAAAGTAGGCCCTTTTGACATATCTCCGTTAGTTATGAAGCGAATTGCATGAAATTCAATATGCGCATAGCTTTAGCCATATAAAACACAATTCCAAAAGTTGAGATTAATCGATCAGCATTCACAGTGCCCTTTGCGCATCTCGACCTTTTACAGACCGAATTGCAAACTTTCTTATTTATGAAGGTAAGTATTTAAATGAAATTTGATACATAGCCACTTGGAATAAAAGCAAATTTAACGCCAGTTTCAAAATTTGGTTTTGCGCATGCACAGTGCCAACTTTCTTATTTATGGAGGCATTCAAATAAAATTTGATTTGATTTTTGTGTAGGATGTGCGGTGCCAACTTTCTTATTCATGGAAGCAATTAAATGAAATTTGGTACATTCACTTTAAATAAAAGCGAAACTAACATCGTTTAAAATTTGGTTTTGCACATGCTACAGCCATACCCAGGAGCTCGTTTGCTATATTTGTTTAATTTATTATTTAATTGAGATTGGTTTCCTTTTAGAAGAGCTTCCTGGACCTTGTTAATGTTAACTACGTTTTTCTAATGGAAACTTCCTATCATTTTCCAACGAAGTTGAGTACTCTATTACGGGCACTGTCTCTGTCCGTCTGAGGCTTTAACTACTCCAGTTTTCAATATATTTAGTTGAATCTTTTTGTATTCGGTAGCTTATACCTATGTAGCTTTGGTACTTGAACAAAAAAAAAATGTTGACGATTAATGTGCGCATGCGCAATGTCCTTTCTTATATTTTTTTTCAATTTTAACCACAGATGCTTCTAGTAAAGGCAAATTCCATGTAAAGCATAATCAAATATCCGCATACGCAGACTGCTGAAAGTCAATTTTCTTAGTTTATACAATGGTTATAGCTATTTTTTGAAAAATTTGATTACAGATGCTTCTAACAAAGTAAAAAAGTATACGGTACGCTAATATCCGAAAGGTTGTCAAAACTGAGATTATAATTTCAACAAATCTGCCAGTAGATATAACTTTCTATGTACCATTCAATTACATATTCAGCTTAGGCTACCTATAGTGAATTTAATTACAGCAAAAAATAGAATAAATAAATAAAAAAAGAAAACTAATTATTTATTTTGTGAAACTATAAAAATACAATGCAATAACAAACATTAAACCATTTTATTCACATAAAATAACACATAACTAGAATTTAACAATTTATATGCAATATCACATAAATCATTTAAAAAAAGTATTATTTAGATCAGTCAGGTAGTATTAGGTACTAATAAATTAAAATCTAAATAGTGCTTTTTGGTGTTCTGGGTTACATGGTTTTCTTTGAAACTTCTACTTTTCTTTCTTCCATAAACTTCGCCATAACCGTATAAGCTTTTTCTGTTAACATCGGTACATCATCTTGCGTCATACCTGCTGTAGGTATACCAGGTAAAATTGTTATTGTAATACTACCTACGAAATCAATAAATCAATTGCCTGTACAATTTTGTTCGATGTTACCTTCATCAAATCTATGTTTTCCTAAGAAAGTGTATTGATCAACAATTACAGGCTGAAGAGGACACTGAGATGCAACAGCTAAATGAAAAGCACCTTTCTTAAATGGTAATAACTTCTCTTTCATACTTCTAGTACCTTCAGGAAACATAAGTACACGAGCCTACATACGAAAAATATGTAATTGGTAAGTTTCGCTTTGATACCAAAAAAACCTACCTTTCTGTGTCTAATGGTTTTCCCTGTCTTATTCACAATGCTTTGAGCTTTTTCGGGATTTAACCTATCTATAAATATAGTACCCCACAACCAAGATGCTAGCCCAAAAGGCCATAAATAGAACACTTCTTTCTTAGATATAACTGTGCAATTATCCATTATTGGCCATAATTGTGCTAAAACTAAGAAGAAGTTAATTTTTTACTAAATTCATTAAGTATACTCACTTATTAAATCTAGAGCACTTTGGTGATTGATTAGAACAACACATCCACTATCTTTGATGATATTTTCTTTGCCTTTAATTTCATATTTTAAGCCTAATATCCACGCAGACGTACGTAATGCCCAAGCAGGTAACCTAAAAAATAATTGTAATTTTAACAAAGGTGTATAACACTGTGACAAACATATGCTAGGTAAGTATGTAAGAGAAATAAAATTGAAGTGTTTAATATTTTTTTTTGCTTAACCCGAAAACTAAGATTAGGTTCCCTATTGCCCTATTCAAATCTCCAGATGTAAATATTGTCTGGTAATTTTCTTGCACGCCTTCAATTCAATTCAATTTTTTGTATTTTTTGGGTGCTATGTGATATCTTGTTTCTTTTTATATGTACCTTCATATCACTATCTATAGTCTATACTATTGATGGTTTGTAAATTATTTTCGCTGTTATGAAAAAATGAGACGGATGTAGAGGCCGCTTCTCAAAATTCGTTATTTGAAAACCGCCATTTTTTCAATTTTAAACAAATGATATAATCCATCACGACCATCACCTGTCACGCTAACATAAGTTCTTTGTAAATTTATGAGAACAGGAATATCAAAGTGCGCCAAGTTGGATCCTGTTACAAATGCGAAAGTACCCTCCACATCTGCACAATTTTCGTAGGTACTCTAATTAAAAATAAAGTTACTATTTCCAAAAGTACCACCATGTTGAGAATATTCACTTCATCAAAATGACGTTGATCAAATAAAAATACTACACTAAGTATTAGAAATGAAAATGTAATATCTTTAGCATAGCAAACTCTGAATACTTACAGTGCATTTCTACTGTCTCTTGGTTTCAAAAACATCAGAGGAATAGGAACAGTCGCAAAAATCAAACTAATAAATATAAATATTGTGAATTTGAGGTAGTAGCGTGCCAAGGAACTAATATTCCATATTATATACAAAAACATTGTAGTCAACACTGCCCACAGCAAAATTCCCATATCTGAAACAATACATACATCAATTAATGAGAGTGAAAAAAAACTAATAAAAATAATTAATAGAGATCAATACAATGAAATACTAATAGAAGGGAATGAATATACAGCCAAAAATTGACACCACTCTTGTTTACACATAAGACTAGATATACTTCTTGCGAAGCAGGACGGCCTCAACTTGTAGTGCTGAGAACACAATACAGGTGCTTGAACTATTGAGTAATTAAATCCTTCACTCAACGCTTGAACCATATTTCACAAAATTTCCTATTAAGCGCACCTTTACACGAAAGTGTTCTAACCAATTATCTGTTATCAAAAACACCTAAGGTCATATTCAGAATTATAGACATAGACAATTACAATGTACTAATTAGCGTATTTTTGATTAGATTATATTGGAAATAGTCGTAAACTGTCACACAAAACTATCTTTGAAGTTGTTATTACTTCTCCAACAATTATTTTATTTATATAACAATAAGTTACAAATTTAGCAATCGTGGTTCAATAATAAACGACTAGTTTTTCTAATGGCGAAGAAATAACCTGTATAAACATATACTTTTCAAAACTGTTAATAAGGTTCAGTAAAATTACGCTTGCGAATTGTAAAAACTTTACATTTTTTGCAGCGAGATCTAATCCATAACATAAGCGTGATTTTACTGAACCTCATTAACAGTTTTGAAAAGTATACATGTTTATATCGCGGTTCAATAGAGGGCTCTATTAAGTACACCTACCTACAGTGACTTTACACGAGACAGGGGCGATAATAGTGTCTAATTTTTGATTGGTTGTTGAGATTGGCGACCATGTTGATAGTCAGAAAACAAAATTTACCCCCTCTCTCAAGTTTCCTAAATATGGCGAAAAATAACATAATTCATGTTTTTGATTTTTGGCTTTAAAATCGTTATTTGGGGAGGTATTAAAAAACTAAACAGACTTTTTTTATGGAACTTTTTCTGTTCTTTGAGATGATACCAACTTTTGTTTTTCATGAGGGAGCCATTGTAAAGACTTTCTAATAGAAAAAATCTTGATTTCAAAAAGGTACCTATAACATGTTTATAAAAAAATCGAAAATAAAAATAATTAAAAAAAAAACATTTCGAGTGACATTTTAGTTAGTGTTAATAATAGCAATATGCATGAACAATCGAATTTCTTTAATAAAAACCCGAATTTAACTATAATAAATGATCATTGACTAAAATTCTGTTTAAAAATTTTCCAATTTTTACGATAAAATAGGTACCGTTTTCGTTATATCATTGCATTTGAAAAATGTTTAGAGAAAATATCGTCCTCTTGTTTCGCCTCTTAGCGGTGATTGTATCAACCTAAAAATAATATCCAGCATATCCTCTTCGCAACTGTACCTCAAAGCTTTAATATTTTCTGAGATTTGGTCAATCGATACATGCATTGGGATATACTTTCTCCTTCTCTCTCTTGAATTAAATGCGCGATGACTGTTTCATTTATACAGGGTGAGTTTCTTCTTATGCTTATGGTATGGAGATCTTGGAAACTAGCAGAGAAAATGTTGTAGCTTTATGAGCTCAATAAATTCTCGTTTTGATTTTTAGAACCAATTCATGGCGAACTAGGTAAAGTGAATTCAATATTAACTGTAGAAACAATGTAAAAAGTAGTAGATACCTAATTATGGGTATAAAAGAAGCCCATATTTTTAAACTAACGCGTGTCAAAAAAGAAGTGTAAACATGAAAAATTTGAATAAAAAGTCTCGACCGTGTAACGCGTTTCTGCCCAAAGTTATCGTGCACATGGACCGACAGGCAGACGGACAGGCAGACAGACAGTACAAAATTGTAATAATAATATAGCTTTATTGGGTGATTCAGCAGTTGACAAAGTGTCCACAATAGCGCATTTTTTTTATGGAATTTGTGAATAAAAACACAAACATCTTCTCCTATGGAAACCGTCGTTTTTTGTAGCATTATCTAAATATGATAGGTATACAAAAAAAATAAGTTATACACTTAATTACCTACAACCGAGCCTACAACTTTTCTTCTCTGAATGAGCTTTGTTCTCAACTCTATACAGTCAATGGCTCAAATGTTTTTTTCGAGTTTCCGTAGAGGGATCGGACACTTAATTTCCGTACGTAAATCTTTGTTATTAATGCCCGTTTGCACCGACAAATTTAAGCGGAGCTTAGCTTAAGCGTCCCTTAAAATCCATGGCAACCATTGTCTCAATAATCGTTGCCATGGATTTTAAGGGACGCTTAAGCTAAGCTCCGCTTAAATTTGTCGGTGCAAACGGGCATAATTAAGGTACTTTATTAATGTCAAAAACTCTGAAAGTCCGTCCGTTCGTCTGTCCTTCCGCCCAATCGTTCGTTCAAAAACGCTCATATTTGATACTCAGAGAGACCACGACTTGTTCCGATTATATTTTGGGTTTCGAGATTAACCCTCTAGGGCAGAGGAGCACAAAGCACATTCCCGCGCTACTTATAGTGTTGCATAAGTATAAGTAGGTACCTACTTCAGCAAAAAGTATAGGAAAACGGTATCAGTACGTAACAATACAGAATGATTTCCTGTATGCCATTCATAATAGTTAAGTATACCTTGGTTGTATAAACTTATATTAATTTGTACTGACGTTTCACAATTAATGACAGTTCAGCTGTGCGACCAATCAGGCAATTACATTTCCTCATTAACTCGTTTAAGATTACTTATGTTAACAAATCGATTATACACGAGTATAGCTGGCACTCAGAGACCATAAGAATAACAATCTAAGACTTACCCGAAAATAAGTAGGTAACGTAATGAGTCGCCTGAGACGCAAGTCGCAATTCAACCAAAAAGGTCTCTCTTACTTCTTAATTCTTAATGAATTAATTATGCATACCTATGTCTCATTGTGTGATAATTATAATAAACTAGCTGAAAGTTTTTTGGGAATTAACGATAGAATACGTCTAGTCCATAATCTTCACTTCTATAACTATAAACATAATGATTCAAACTACGTACATATATCAAGGGTGAGTTTTTAGTGTATTTTCCTTAAAGTGAAAAATCGCTATTGGCTGCACTTTGTCGTCCGTCCGTCCGTCAACAACTAATTTCCTTCTCGATTTTACAGTTTTTGAGTTATAATACAATCTTTTATTTTAGCATTGGAACTGCTTATGTTTTGTATGGGTATGAATTTACCAGTTTCCTGACCTGAGTAGAAAAGAAGACAAGTGGTGTCGCGTCTAGTGTTGATTGTACCGTACTCGACTGCAATCGGTAGATTCAGGAAAAGTCGCGGATATTGTCCATACGGCAGTGGGCAATTAAATTTCTCGCACATCGCTCGTGATAGTAATACAAGGATGTACGCCGCTTATTATTCAGAAAGTTTACGTGTGAAGGGTTATTTATTACTTTATAGGTTATAGGGTTATCATTTCCAATGTCTCCGATGGGTGCAAGGATTGCGAGATCTGTGAATTTTTTTTAAATGGTAGGTAGTCATACTTGGCTTTGACATTTTTAAAAAGGACAAATTTTTCTCTTTATAACGATATACCTAATGCTTGCTAATTGTATTTTAATAAATAAACGTGCTGCAGGAATTTTTGTATTATTGAAAGGTAAATAAACAGAGTTTGCCATGGAAAACAATATCTAATGAGATACGTAATAGTTATTTACCTAACAAGTTCGGTAAGTTAATTTTCCCGCATGAGCACTTTGTTTGCAGCACGACCGTAGGGAGTGCTGCATTTAGTGCGAATGCGGGAAAATTCTTTCCGAAAGAGTTAGGTACAATATTTTTTGTAACGAATTGTGTAAAAAAAGGTCAAAATTAATAAAGTTTTGTAAATTAGCTTTTTTTTAATCATGAGTTGGTAACACAATCATATGTTTGGTTGGTAACATAATTTTGTAACTACCCACTTTTAATAATGCACTGGGTCACATTTAAAACTTCCACATCTCTGGTTAATACATATTTTGCCTTTGCAATGAGTGCTACTACTGGTCACGGCATTGCCTCGTTTGCACTGAATATCTTGAGTTGCGTAAATACACTCGTTACATTTAAAATCCTTGGAAGCTTTGTGTGTGTTAATATGTGCTTTCTTAAACTGCATATGCGAATAGTTGCAGAATATCACTGGTCACATTTTAAGACGTTTTAACACTAAATTTTACTTTTTCTTGAGTTCCAATTCTGAAAAATAATTTGATTGCGTTATAAGTTCTTGTTTATATATTTACGTAAAACTTAGTGTACGTCTGTTTCCGATTAGGTAATCGCACTAAATACCTTCAACCAACGGTTTAATTGATTTTACAGCAGATGACAGTTAACCATGACATGACGTTCGTTGACTTCAATAAGTACTACCAACCGACGAACGCGCATAACCCCTTCTCTCCAGCGGAAACTAAAAACACCGCGATGCGGGAAAGTCGTTTTCCCGTGCATCGAGGATGCTTGGAAACATTATCTTTCCAATCAATGAGTACAAAATGGGGATTTACGATAATTCAACCAGTTTAACCGGGTTGGTAGATTTTGGTATGGTTACAATTATTGACACTATTGTTTCTATGGTGATTTCTACCAACCCGGTTAAAACGGTGGAATTATCGTAATCCCCAATAGTGTAACTGTGGCACATTTAACATATTTAAAGGCCATCTTCGAAAATTAACTAAACCTCTCGCCAGGAAAGATTGCCGGTCACAGAACACTTGATCCCGATCTACGATCTATGTTTTTCTAAAGATGTAAGCGACTTCCGGAATAGTATCGTGTCAATCAGGGGCGGCTCTCTATAAAGAGCCAAGGAGCCATGGCACCACCTCAAGGAACCTGCTAATTATCAATTCTTAAAATATAATTAACTATTATTAATTGTGCTCACTAGAGTACATAATTGTGCTTTAAAACTTAAAACAAAAAAAGTAAATGATTTGATAAATTAGGTACCAAGAAGAATTCATTTGTGCTTATCCGTGGACTTCAAATACGGTCGAGTCGTGCCAAACTGAAACTGGCTCGTATTTTCCTACATGTGTGGACTTCCGCGGGAAGAAGAGGGGTGGGAGGAGCGAAACAGAAGTAGCGTTTTATACATACAACTTGAGCCATCAGAAGTTTGGCTCATAAGCACAATTGAATAATGTGTACGTGTATTACTATGCTGTGCGCAGTTTTCCTTGTTTCAGTCGTGATAAGTCGAACAATTTTTTTAAATTCTGTGTAAGATTACGGGTCCGTGAAGTTAGCAGCACATTGAAGGCACAAATGTCGAGACTAGGTGGGTTGGTTAGTGCTTCGTTTGTGCCGGTTTGTGCCGTAAAAAGTTTGCCAGCAAAACATACCGTTTGGAAATTATTTCGATTTTTAGATGTGCTGCTAACTTCGCACACTTTTGTCGGCACAAATCTCGGGACTGGGTGTATTGGTTAGTGCTTCATTTGTGCCGGTTTGTGCCGTAAAAAGTTTGCCAGCAAAACATACGGTTTGGAAATTATTTCGATTTTTAGAGGTTCTGCTAATAGGCCAGTCATTGCGGATTTTTACCTGGAAATAACTCGGGAAGTACAGAAATTTTGTATGCTTGAGTGCGTAGAAGTAAAATTCATAAAATGCACAATTCTAAACTTGCCGCCGGGGCCGCCATCTTGCCAAGATGGCCGTCAAAAGCGGTTTTCCGTCGATATCTCAAAAACTGCGCATTTTACGAGAAAATATGTGGTGAGCAAAATTAAAGAAACGAAAATTTCCTACAAAAAATGTAGTTAGCATATTTTCACTAAAGTTAGCCCTTACGCAGAAATTCAGAAATTTTTAATAACCAGTGGCGTATATTTTATCCAAATAATTCATTAGTCATTTAATTAATTAATCAAATTGATTAATCAATTAGTCTATGATCAATTAATTTTAAGATTTTATTTTAGTCGTCTCCATCTTCAATGGTGAGACATATCAATTTTCAAATTTTATTAGTTAAATCAATTAGTTATATATTGTTATATTCAATCCCTTTAAGAACTTACTTACAGCATTATGGACTTTATTTGTTTGGTTTGTGATTTGATTATGTTAATTTTACGATAAGAGCGCTATACCTATAGCACGTGACCTTGCACGTGACTAATTGATATGCAGCTCTAACCACACCATCACACTCCCACGCAAGAAAACCATGCGCCACTGTTTCTCTTTCTATCCCTAATGCCCACTAAGCACTTACTTTTGATTACCTTCGTTAGGCGGCGCCACCTCACAGTCGCTTGAAAGGAAAATTTCTTTTTTCCATTAATAATAATAAAATACTGCCTTGAAGTTATTGTTTTATGGACTAAAATCTCTAAAATAAATTACTATAGCATGGAATGGTCAGAATAAACGCTTTCCATGATAGACTAGGAATTAGAAATGACAGTAAAAAAATTTCAGATAATGATCCACCGTCAAAAAAACCTTACGGTTTGGATTCCAGTTTAAAGCTTTTAAATGAGTATTTGAAGTTGTTCTTAAGTTCTTTAATCAATTTCAATATCAATATCAAAAATCAAAACTTAACTTTTCCGCACGGTAGCATCTGTTGAGACCCAGCACTTTCTTTTCATTGGATTTACTTCTCATACATCGCTTCGCCTTTTATTGGGCGAAGTATCTAATCGATTTGGCAATTAACTACATGGATATTCAATTTGATTTACCGTTAAAATTTCACACATTGCGCGAAAGAAGCTTTTGATATGTTTGAAATAATCGATCGATTTGCCTTTAGTAAAGGATGCTAATGTTAAAATTTCAGTAAGATCGGTCCATAAGTAACAAAGTTACTTTTGCGCATGCGCAGAAGATTATGGCCTACCAGTTTGGAAATTAGTGGGTGCTTTCTCCACGCGGCAAGGACTGAAAAAATATACGCAATTTGTCCCATTCAATTTTGAGTTATCGTGCTAATTACAACCCGGACAACGACCAACGGACTTTTTTCTGTGATGAAAACAATACTTTACTTACCCATATGTATATGGGTGCGGAAAAGAAATATCATAGATGATATATGCGATTTATATACACTTTATATACTACTTTAAACCACAGTAGGCGATGTGAAACCAAAGCTGATCTAAAAACTAAACTGTGTTGACATTGTAACTGGAAACATTTTAACAGACCGAGTCTGGCACAAGAAAGTAAATAAAAAAATTATAGAAACTTGAGAACGAAATAAAAGATTATTTTTCATAGCCTACTGTGACTTAAAGTAATAAAGTTTTAAAAAATCGTATAGAAAACCAGTATCATTCATGGTGTGTTATATTTTTATCAGGCCGTGTGGCGCAATTCAGTTTAGGCTGGAGTGCGGTACTACGGGTCCCTGGTTAGAATCGGCGTTCGGTCATAGATATTTGTAAATGTATAGTGGGTTGGGTTGGTAGAGCGACCTTGGATGAAACCCCGCCCACTCCAAAATAAAAGCAAAAATAAAATAAAATATTTAATATGCTACCTTTTTAGATTAAAATATACAAGATGTTCCACAAAACACACGAGATTAGGTCCGATATGATTTACCCGACTCCATACACTTATGTTGTATATACAACGGCAGAACTTAGGGAATCTTATCTACCTATTTCATGTAGTGCAATCGGATTTAGCAGATTTGGACTTATATAACAGTTATCCCTTGAGTTCTTTACCATTTGGAGACCCAATCTCACGAATGACTAAGTACACCACAGACAGTGATGCTAATTGTAACTTCAATTATTTTACATTTGGTACAACACGCCGCGAAAGGCTGTAATTGAAAAAACGAAGCTAACAGACACGTTCTGCTCCAACACAAGGATGATCTTATATAAACAAACCATCTGCAAATGTATGGCATGCAATTGTCAACAAATTAGACAATAAAGTGTCATCAAAAGCACACTACACTTGTGTGAAAGCTATAATACTTATTAAAAACGTGCTGGGAGTTTTCACACATTCCCTTTTTTGGTCAAATTTTTTACTATACATTCCGGCACAAAGATAGCATTAACCCATGCGTGACATTAACATTATACTTAGTTTCAACAGTATAGCGACAAAAGTGTACAAGGTTTCCAGAACATCTAAATATTGAGATAACCTTCAAAGGCAATGCTTTGCTGGCAAACTTTTTACCCCACAAACCGGCACAAACGTAGCACTAACCAATCCATCTAGTCTCGAAATTTATGCCCACAAAAGTGTGCGAAGGTATAGCAAACATCTACTGACATCTAAAAATCGAAATCACTTCTTCCAGGAAAATATTTTCCTGGCGATACAGCACAAACCGGCACAAACTTAATTTGTGGAATATGTATCGATATTCCTTTATCGACTCAAGAAGGAGAATCCGACGAATTCAAAGAAGCCAACGTTGATCCCGAAATAGGGATAAACGTATTCGGCAATGAAAACAGTGACATTAACGAACCGCCAGGTCCGTCAGGCCTGCGTAAATAGAGAATGTAATGTTACTTAAAATTAATTGATCATAGACTAATGATTAATCAATGTGATTACTTAATTAAATGATTAATCAATTATTTTGATACACGCCATTGGTTATTAAAAATTTCTGCTTTTCTGCGCAAGGGCTAACTTTAGTGGAAATATGCTAACCACATTTTTTGTAGGAAATTTTTTTCTCTTTAATTTTGCTCACCACATATTTTCTCGTAAAATGCACAGTTTTGGAGATATCGGCGGAAAACCGCTTTTGACGGCCATCTTGGTAAGATGGCGGCCCCGGCGGCAAGTTTAGAATTGCGCATTTTATGAATTTTAGTTCTACGCACTCAAGCATACAAAATTTTTGTACTTCCCGAGCTACTTCCAGGTAAAAATCCTCAATGACTGGCCTATTAGCAGAACCTCTAAAAGTCGAAATAATTTCCAAACCGTATGTTTTGCTGGCAAACTTTTTACGGCACAAACCGGCACAAACGAAGCACTAACCAATCCACCCAGTCCCGAGATTTGTGCCGACAAAGGTGTGCGAAGTTAGCAGCACATCTAAAAATCGAAATAATTTCCAAACGGTATGTTTTGCTGGCTAACTTTTTACAGCACAAACGAAGCACTAACCAACCCACCTAGTCTCGACATTTGTGCCTTCAATGTGCTGCTAACTTCACGGACCCTAAGATTACACTTCCCAGATTAACTGTTAGGTACATAAAATACACAAATTAAAAAATCATTTAAATAAACCTTTTTCCATGCATTCTCTGGAAGATAGACTTTAAATAAAGCAATTAAGCAGGCCGTTACCAGACTTAAATATTGTTAGAAAACGAAATGTGTCTGAATCTTCTTTAAGAGGACACAACAATAGCGATAAATCCGAAAATAAAGGAGTAGGTATTCAGAGAATTAATAAATTTCAGTACTTGTTTAGATAAAGATTTGAATAGTTATTTGTACAACTATTGTTAAAAATGACACTTCGGCCTCATTAATAAAACTGCAAATAAAATGTTGCTGTTGTTTATAGATCGGACTAAACGCCATGGAAACGGATAGTACAAATCGTGAAGAAAGTAACACTTTCCATACGAATTCTCATCTAAAACAACACAAAATGAATTACTGAAATGCATACTTGAAGTATACTTATGAAACAAGTCTCCAAAGAGATTAAAGGGGCTAGATTTGTTTCCGTCACTTGCATTATAAATATTCGAATTATACTGAAAATCTAAATAACTGGAATAATATGAAAACAAAAATTTGTAACTATTAAAATAATGGGGAGGGGGACACAATTTGGAACTACCTTCTACGCAGCTTACGAGCCGCCACTGGTGTCAATGTTGAACAAAAAGACTTTTTCTCCAACCACCTGAATAAGACGCTATTTTGTGACAGTGTTCGGTACGTAAAATTGACGTTTTGCGGATTAATCGCTTTCACCATGGCAACTGTACAAAAAGTGGATACTTTTGGTCCTAGTACCAAAAAAGAAATTGACCTTGAAAGTTGACCAATTAAAAAATTACAATCACGGAGATATGTCACATTGACATCGTTTTACATTGCAGGTTGTAAGATATTTCTATACATACAAATCAAATATTTTTGCATATTCAATGGAAATAATGATGTTACCTATACGTATGTACATGTATTGAAAATGATTTACGCTCGCTATTTTTATTTAAACCATGTGTAACGTAATTTACATATTCGATGAACGTAATTTTAATACGTACCTATACAACCCGCCGTCGCGCGTAACGCCATCTATTTCAGACCCCTTGCACTATTATCTGTCATTTTGAATTCAAAATTTGAAAAAGTTAATTGCAATTAATTTTAATTAAAAAATTGTACGGTAAGTTTTTTATTTCAATACAAAATATAACAATATTAATTGTGTATACAATAAAATGACTGAAACTGATAGCGACATGGATTGCACTCCGCCAGAGATTATGGAAACGGCAGAACATGCTACCTCAAGATTTGCTCCCTACAAAGTCGCGAGAGGTGAGAAGTAAGAACGAATAGGTTATAAGTTAACCTAAAAA
>NW_022170249.1:69149644-69186963 GCF_008802855.1 Photinus pyralis
TTTAATCTCCAGATTTAACTTCGGAGGGGCTAAACTACCAAAATTTTGAGGTAGTGGATATTTTTCCAATAGGGCCTTCCTCCTTTCGACATTTAGGTCCTTCCTCAAAATAGGATCCCATCTAGATGGAATATCAGCATCCACCGCAGGGCTAACCAAACCTGGCGACTCGCCCTCTCCTAGCAGGTCAAGAATTCCTTCCGCTTTTTCCCTCATGGGGGGCACACTCTCCTGTTCAACACAAGGAACGTCAAAAACGTCATTAAAAACAAGCGGTGTAAGAATCGAACCTTAAGTAGTTCAATAAAAAAAAAATATATTAGCTACCACAAGCTAAATATGGAAAAATAACGAAAATCGCTAACAATAATATGTCACCACAAACATATTAGCACAGATTAACAAAAATCTGTGATATTAGGTTGCCCCCACAAGCCACCACATCATTCTTACTTACCACAAAGTAAGCATAACAGGTACGTTCAGTTCTGCAAATTCTTGCTACCACAAGCAAGAAAATGTTTGTGCAAAAGCACGAAACCAAGGTAAAAAGAAAGTGCATACGTAAAAACTGTACCACAACAGTTTACGATTTGCGTACCTAAAATGGGTTCGTCGCTGCCGGCGCCGCTAAAGGCGACCGCGATAGAATCTCCCACGACCGGATCTTCATCCAAGTTTTCAAGGTCGAAACTCTCTTGTTCACGTTCGTCAAAAGAACTCGCCGGAGGGTTAGATTGTATACATGAATGTTCCAAACAGGCTAATTTGTTTTGTAGGAACTGTAATTTTTCTAAAATTTCCTTGTTGATTAATTGCTGGTCAACCTTTTCTTGAACGTGAACGCGAGCGGCTCCTGCTTCTTTTCTTGCGAGAATGTTTTGGCATGATACTAAAAAAAATGTTGACACAAACGGAAAACGACGTTCAACCTTCGAACACAAATAAAAGACTGTAGTTTGTAATGATACTCATGGCTTAGTTGAGGTATCCCCTCTTTTCCGCCTGCTTTGAAACGTGTTCGACCTTCTCACGAATATGAGAAGCTGCATTATACAGGGTATTTATTGAGACGAGGCCGAAATGTAATCCCAAAAGTTCCTCTTTAGGGCCCGTAGTAGAGATAAAATGCACATAAGAGAAACTTGCGCTGTCATTTATATCACAAGACCCGTCAACTGCTATCGATCGGGTTGAGGTCAATTTGAGATCTACAATGCGGGATTCCAATTTTATACGGGTATATGTATCTTCGATACGTCCAACTAAATTAAACTGTTTTAATTAATTACCCCTTTCCGATATCGGAAAAAAATGGGATCGATATCAAACTTTAAGTTTTTTAAGCGTCCTCATTTTGAAATAAAGCCCAGCTCAAACGGACAGGTTTTTTTGGAACGCATTAATATTATTTGCTACAAATTATACTCACTTGATTTGCCGGACGGAAGTTTCGAAAAACAGAGTTCTAATTGACAGCTTTTCTATCCTGGTTTTTCGTCTTCCATTATACTGATTACACATTTTGCGGCATGGCAGATTGAAATCAATTTTCTAAAAGACTAGTGTGCTCATTGAAAGAATACTTTTATTAAACTGATAGGTATTTACGAATGATACAAAAACAAAAATATATTTGCTGTTCATTGATATGATTTTAAAAAAATCACAAAACTTTTTTTGTAGGCTTTTCTGTCATGGCTTTGCCCAAGACAATCCCTCAAACAAAAGTCCAGCCATCATGTGGCGGTCCCATCGACCTTGGTATCTTCCTTTCATTGTCCCAATGTTCTGGTGCAACCGTTCGCCTTGTTGCTCATTGTAATCGTCGAAGTTATCCGAGAATTTATCTAAATGGCTATGCAAAAGGTGCACTTTAATGCTCATATTCGCTCCTAATCTGTTAACATTTCGAGGCAGTTTAGTAACTAGTTCTGGACAGAGACTTGTTTATTTATTTATTTATTTATTTAACGGAAATACCATTTTTACAAAGAAATACGGTTACGTTGCGCTAATAAGCCCCCCAGGTATGATCATGAAATTGATAGAAATGGATAGAGGACACCTTAATTACACATTATCAGTTAAAAAATTTGCGGAAGAAGCCTTACATTTTCCACAATCTTCAGTCAAAGTTCACTTCATTTCGTCGTAAGTGAGGTTATATTATTCAAATTACTACATTGTTGATTTTAAGTTGGTTATAGTGTTCTTAAAATTCCTCAGTACCAACTTTAATTTCTTAAGAGGTTATGTTATTTTTTCACGATATAATAAACATTAAATAATGATGTACAAGTATGATACATGTGTTTTTATATATATATTAAATAAATATAAAATAGAAATACAAAACATAATATCTATAGCAAAATGTAATAACAAGACGAAGTGTGACTATAAATCAAAATTACTGATAAACTTAACAAAAAATATTTCAAATAAAAATCAAGTGCATTATATTGAAAAAAGGCATGGTAAATTTAATTGTTTCTAAGAACCCTCAAGTAAACACCTACGTAAAAAAAATACAAACCCAAATTATACTGTTAACCGTTGTGTAACATCAGCTTCCTTCGGAATTCGATAAACGTAGTACCAAAAAAGTTAATATTAGTACATAGTACATTTGCGGATTTGCACATTCTTACTAGAGGAGAGTATTGTCCGTTATACATAGACCGCGCATCTAATGAGGAAAACCCGTTTACAGTAAACCGAAGCAGTGCAGATGTAATGAATGACTTCGAACATTTTGTTGAACCATCTAAATTAGTGCGACCGTCTTTAATAAATAAGAGAAGGAAAGTAGACGTACCTTCTTCTCAGGATCCAGACTTATATGAAGAAATTGAACATGTTTGGCTCAATACTGATCGAGTTGTAGATTTTACCACTTTTACAGACTTTTTACAAAAAGTTAAAGGTAATAATAAGCCATTAGAGGTAGCTAGAAATTATACTGAACGCGTCGATGACCTCATAACGTTAATCAAAGAAGTAATTCCTCTTTTTTCGCAACGGGCTATAAAGGAAAGATGCAAACGGCTAATAAATTACTTAAAACGGGATCTTACGAAAGAGGGAAAACAGTGTTCTTCTCCTGAACCGATGGAGGGTGAAATTTCCTTGGAGCGCTCAGAATCAGTCGACAGTATTCAAAGCACCTATTAATATAACATGACATTTAACATCAATAATAATAATATTAACAACTCCGTCTCACTATCCACTACGGTACGAATTTTCACACTAAACGCAAAAAGTTTGAGATCTGAATTTAAATGGAATGAACTCATCACTTTCCTGAAAGTAAACTCGCCTGACATTCTTATGGTACAGGAATCGAACATTTCCCAAATACCCGTCTTCAATACTTGCGATCGATACGATTTTCTATTAAATCCGTACATTTCTGACTACAGCGGAACTTTAATCGCCGTAAAGAAGAAAGCAAGTTTTAAAATCATTTGCCACCAAATATTATATCGCTCATACTTACAACGAATAGAGATATCAATGAATAGGACTACATGGCATGCGATTACGGTTTATATACCGCATGATAGGATTATAGCCCAAGAAGTGTTGTCAGCATTGCACAATTTTATCGACAGCCTCGGAAACGATCCAAACGTAATACTTGGGGGCGATTTCAATTGCACAGTAGATCCAGCAAGGGATCGTAATGGATCCTTTGACAGATATCCGGAAATATCTGCTCTTTTAAAGAACATCACAATAGCGGCAAACCTGCAAGACTGTTGGAACATCTATAACAAGAACAAGGGCGGATACACCTTCTTTAACAGAACGAACAGTACGGCCGCTAGATTAGACAGGATATATGTTTCTACCAAGTTAGTTACTCAACTGAATGCAACCATGCTCCACGTCAGCTTTTCAGACCATTTGTCACTTTCAGCATCTTTCAAAACCGGGAAGGTCTCATCTTCTCCGCCCTATTGGAAATTTAATGATTTTCTACTACAAGATAAAAACTATATCGAAACCATGAAAACCTTCCTATCCAGTGAAATAAATAATCAAGATGAAACGAACATATTAAGTTGGTGGGAACAAATGAAACTGAAGGTGAGGGACATTACCATATTATACTTGCGTCAACAGAAGCAAATGTCACACATCGAGATCCGTTTACTGCATAGACAGTTACAAACGGCGCTTGCGGTTGGATGTCAGGATTCGGCAGCCAATAATGACCAATTAGGCACCATTTTAAAAGACGCCAAAGATACATTTTTCCGAACTACCGAAAAGGAGCTTGCAGCGACAAAGTACGACTGTTTTGTCCACGCAGATCAACCATCATCCGAAAAGATAAAAAAAATCCCCTACAAGTCGTTGTCTAGTTTGAGACACAATAACATAGTTGTCGAAGATCTGCCGACGCTAAGCTCTATAGTTGTGGAATATTTTAACGCAGTGCATCGGAAAAAAATCGTTCAGATAAATACCTCGAGTATGCTATATAAGGACCTTGCGACGCTGAGTAACTCAGAGAAGGAAACCTTGCAGTGTGATGTCTCCATGAAGGAATTATCAACTGCCCTGATTTCTTTAAACAAGAGAAGTGCGCCAGGATTGGATGGGTTGACGTCGTCGTTTTACGTACACTTCTGGGAGCTTTTAAAGGGACCGTTTCACCAAATGGTAAAATCATCCATTAGGTCTCAGCAACTTCCCCGATCAACATCCAAAGCAGTGATAACGCTTTTACCCAAAGGAGGAGATCTTTTGGAAATTGGTAATTGGCGACCGGTATCCATTCTGAACACGGATTATAAAATTATAGCAAAGGCAGTTTCCGCCAGACTATCTGATGTCATTAATAAACTTATACCAGCAGACCAAAGTTACTCCATCCCCAATAGATCTATGTATGACGCAATACACTTACACAGGGAGTTGCTCCACTATGCAAACCACCAAAACAGGGAGCTAGCGATAATAAACCTAGATCAAAAAGCCGCATTTGATAATATAGATCATCAATATCTATTTTATGTACTAAAGAAGATGAACCTTGGGGAATCCTTTGTGAATATGGTGAAACTGTTATACCGAAACATATTTAGCGATTATAGAATAGGATCGGTACTTACTAGCGCTGTCAGAATTGCAAGCGGTATTCGGCAAGGTTGCCCTTTGTCAGGTCCACTTTTTTCATTAGCCATAGAACCATTCCTAAACCTAACCCGAAAACTACTACAAGGTTTCTCGATTCCTATGTCTCCCTTACAACTTAATATCAAAGTGAGTGCATACGCGGATGATGTGTCGATATTCGCAAGCTGTCAAGACGATTTTAAAAACGTGTATCGTTGCTACAAAATATACAGCCAAGAATCCAGTGCAACACTTAACGACAGCAAAAGTAAGGGGTTATGGGTTGGTGCTTGGAGGGGAAGACAAGATCAACCTCTTCCCTTTCGTTGGACATCCGACGGTATCAAAATCTTAGGAATGTTTTTGCACAATAACAACCAACAGGATGCTCCCCACGCTTTCAACGTTTTGGACAACATACTTACCGCTACCATCAATAAATGGAAAAGGATCTGCCCTACTCTTTCTCTGATGGGACGGAGTAACGTCGTAAATAAATTTATAAGCCCCAAACTATTACACATCTTGCATGGAATTACACTACCTATCGAGAAACAATTGCACCTACAACAGCGAATTATTAATTTTATGTGGACCGGAAAACATTGGACATCAACGAAAGATTTATGTTTGCCAGTGTCGCAAGGTGGGCTGGGCTTGATTCACTTGCCTTCTAAAATAAAAACACTGAGAGTATGGACCGCCAAAAAGTTAACTCGACCAGGAGAATTTCAAAATTGGAAAGGAATTATAGATTTCGCACTGAAACAATGTGACAACTTAGGTCTTACCTGGCAATGGTTTTTTACTACTCAAACTCCACGGCGGCGTCATTACTTATCACATTTCATGATCGACGTAATAAATATAATGCAGGAACTGGATATAAGACTGGAAAACGTTGAAGTGGATCAAATTCCAACAATACCATCTAAGTTATCCCCCACCTTAAAACCACCGCTTTTTTGTGCAAATTGGTCACATTTTGGCTTTAAAATTTTAGCCGATTTTAAGATAAACGGTATATGGATGCAGTCCGATCAATTGACCCAACGACTACTACCCGCATCGGAATTGGTAAAACAAGACCTAGTAACACATTTTGATCGGATCAAAGATTCGGTTACGAACGTACCCTTTAACTCGGAGAGACAACGTAACATCATGACTTTTAAGACACCAAACCTGTGTTACACTAAGTTAACAACATTTTCAAGAAGAAGGCTCCAAACACAAATTACAGCTTACCATTTCACGTCTAGTTATCGAGAGGATTTACAAAACTACTGGGTAGACTTCAGGACGAACTGGAAAGGTTTCGTCAATAAGATCACCCCCGGATTCGTAGCGGTAATATCGTGGAGATTTGCAAAGAACCGTTTGGCGGATCCCACTTTCTTGTTTCGCGCAAATCTACGAAATCGAGAGAGCTGCCAATATTGCAATGTGGATAAAGCAGGTGCCTGGCATATTATGGTGGAGTGTCCACAGGTCAAGGATATTTGGTTTTTAGCTTTAGCAATGAGCAGTGAAATTGTGTCTACTCACGCCCTTCCCACCATCGAAATTTTAGCAGCCTGCGGAATACAAGGTACAACGGACACTATCAACTTAGCTAACTTTATCTTGAACTACACAAGATTTTTTATATATCGAAATTCGGTAAACCAGATGAGAAATAACAGCGTAACACCAAATCTCAGCAGCTCATACAAAAAGTCACTGAAAGGCCATGTTTTACTGTCTTACTATGGCACACGGGGAAAAAGTCACTCCAAAAATTTGAAGAACAGTGGTGTATTAACAAGGTGATATGCTATATAGACGAACATGAAACGTTAAGGTGGGGCAATAACCTGTAAAAAAAAAAGGGCCTTGATTTGTAGAGGGATGTAAACTATCAGTTATGAGTAACGAAGTGTAAATATTGTACAGATTTAATAAATATAATAATAATAATAATAATAACAATCCCACTTGCGTATATAAGATTGTTTCCAACATGTTTAGGCAACACATCATACACGTAAAGTCAAAGCGCGAACCAGTGTAGCAAGATCCTACATATAACCAGTCGATATAACTACCTAGAATCATTGCATAAAAATTTTATTCAATGGTAAATTGAAATGTGCTTATCGACATAAAAATGTTTATTGGCTTTTAAACAATACTAGTTTGTTGTACAAATGTCTAATTCTCACATCTACTTCGATTATTTTCTTATTTTTGTAATGAATACGTATTGTAAAGAATACCTTCAGTATTATTAAGTTCATTAACTGGAGGAAATGATTATTTAAAGGGTCCTGATTAAAAATATGATCTTGAAGTGCTAAAAACAAATTACATCCTTGGATATTTCTGCACGACGTACAACAAAGACGCCGAATAAACAAATTCATATCTCTGTTACACTATCGCAGATTGTTTCTCAAAATATTCTTGTGCTTTTATGATGTAACTATCCTCTAAAAAAATACCTTATACGAAAATGTACACTAGATAAGTACCTACTTTGCGCACCGGTTGTTTAACCTAATTACATTTATTTCATTATTACCGTTTATAAACTTTTCTGAGAACATTATGTGTCTAGAAAGTGTGCGCTTTCGATTCAGCAAAGAAATTTTAAAAAATACTGAAAAACTAGCCCAGTTCAGCGATATAATCCCAGCAAAAACAAATAGGGAACACTGGAGCCCGAAAGTTCTTGCCTTTACGAGTTCGGTGGGTGGCCTACCATGTTGACAACATACAACTTGAGCTATGCGCGGTCAGTAACAAGTCTCTGGTTCTGGATAGTCTGAAGCTTGATGATTCCCCAAAAAATTTGATTACTACTATTTTTACAAACTCGGTGATCTTTTTTGTTTTTTCTAATCAAAATTTGTCATATATAACAAAAGCTGTTGGGCTCGTTTCCCTTCCCCTTTTAGCACTGATTAGGTATTTTTAACTTTAAACATATATTCTACATTAAATTTGACTTCGTTATGATAACAAATAGGTTTGTTTTTTATTTTTCCGTGTAATCCGAGTTTTTCGAAATCTGAGGTACCACCAGCCCCAATTACCTCCGATTGTCGAGACTTTATGGTAGTATACCATATATCTTGATAATCGAAGTACCGATCCGGGCTCGGTATATTCACGATTCCAGGGGGGCGATTTTTGGCCGTACTTAAAACCTATACGTATTCGTAAAGAAACGTATATTTGCAATTTTTCACCATACGTTTATATTGCGTATACGTTCAATTGTGTTCGTTTTTCTGCGAGCGGGTAAATGGCGTTCGCAAACGCTCGCAACTAACGTTTTGTGGGTTATATATTGGTTAATGTTGAAGTTTTGACTCTTGAGACTTGAGAGGTATCTACTTACAACAATGGATGAAGCTGTGAATGTGTTTGTAATAGACAATTTAGAGAATGCCGAATCCCGAATGCAATTATCGCCCGAATAGGAGCCGTAATCATTGCAACCCCATAGAAGTCTTAAATGAAGCACAATTCATCAAAATGTATCAGCTACTTCTTTCCACGAGTCTTGCAGTTTCTTGCACGTCAAAGTCGTAGTTTGTTACCCTGCTATTATATCGGGGTGTTTTTTAGCAAACTCCACAAGCCACCATTTTTGGTTTTGCGTCGTATTGCACCCTCGCTTTGGCGTGGCCATCGTGTTTTGAGTATTCATGCTAATCAGTGCCTAAAATATGATTATTCTTTAATTTGAAATGACTGAGCAATATCTTCACCTCAACACCTAAGCTCAAACCCAAACGTCAAATAGTCCGCTTTAGTTCTAATGAAGCAACAAAGGCGACGTTGTCATATGCACTGTACGTTTCGGTTCCAGGCAGTTACGAACAGTAGTCATAAATTGCATTTGGAAAACGTATGTTTTTAAGTCTTCGCATCTAAGCATATACGAATACTTTCCAAAAAGTAACTAACTTACTTAACTAATTTGCTTATTAAACAGTTTTTTCAAAGATACTTTCGAGATTTCCATTTACTTTGTGGCGTCACGTCAGCGTGACTTTAGCCACAGTCTAGATTAAGAACAGTTGGTAGTTGGTAACGGAACAAGGAGTAGAAATATATTGTGGCAGCTCGCGTATTGTGTATTTATTTCCCAGTAAAACCAACCACCACGCGACATTGGTGACCCCGCAACAAAACAAAAAGAAGCGTTAAGAAACGACACAAGCACAACTGTTGGATTTCGCATCGTGGAAGAACAGGAAGCCACCGCACAGAAACATGCCCAATATATCTGAAGAAACAATCCACGACCCGAAGCTGTGGTTTATCCAAATCGAGGCACAATTCAGCTTGGCAAGGATAACGAGGGACACCACCAAATTGCATTACGTAATAAGTGCAGTAGATACAGAAATACTGTCACAAGTATCCGACTTCATTAGTGACCCCCCAGCGCTGAATAAATATGAAGGTATCAAGACAAAGCTTATCGATGTTTTCTCCGATTCACACACCAAAAAACTTAGAAAGTTATTATCTGAGTTGGAGGCTGGAGATCGTAAACCGTCACACTTGCTAAACGAAATGGCTCTGTTCCTAAAGAGTTTTTGAAGACCTTGTGGCTCCAGCAACTACCCACTCAATTTAAAACCATTCTGGCTACCAGCAACGATGATGTCGAGAGCTTAGCTGCAATGGCAGATAAAATCGCTGATATCGAACAACCACAAGTGTGTGATTTAAGTACATGTACTAGCAGTTAGCAGGATAGCACTACCATTTTACTTCAAAGCTTGGTAAAAGAAATCGCCGAGTTGAAGGCAAACTACAAAAGCCGTCAACGAGTAGGTAGGAACCGTTCCCGCTCCAAGCCCCAGAGCAGGTCAAATACGCCAAAGCCATCAGAATAGCACGTATGTTGGTACCACGCCACCTTCAAATCGAAATCTAAGAAGTGCCAAGCACCCTGCCGATACTTCCTCCCCATGCAACAGGATTCGGAAAACTAGATGTTGGGCCGGAACAGGCGACAGTCGCACCTAATAACAACAGTCGCCAAGATAAGTACATTTATGAATCTTGTAATTATACAAATACGAATAGTTTTAGATTGTTAATCAGAGACGATGTATCTAAGCAGGAATTTGTAGTAGATGTGTCCATTATACCAAAACTAATGAGGAAAATGGAACCATCCGAGCTCTATGCACCTAATAACACTGTTACCTATAAATACGTACAGCACAAAAACACTAACTTTATCGCTAAATCTAAGATGCAAGTTTACATGGAAGTTTTTAGTTGCCGATACAAGCAAAGCAATATTAGGTGCAGATTTCTTACACCAGCACAAACTGTTAATAGATATACGAAACAGGAAGTTGATTGATCCACTAACAGGTTTGACATCTCAAGGGCTAGTAATTAAATCCCCTGAATCTAGAATCACCCTTATATGTTTCCAGCTTAAATTTAAAGATGTAATATCAGAATTTCCTGGAATAACAAGTTTCAACAACAAGGCTACAAAGCACTCAGTCCGCCATTTCATTGAAACAAAAGGCCCCCCAGTCAATTGCAAGCCTAGACGTCTTGCCCCTGACAAATTAATAATCGCCAAGACTGAATTTCAAAAAATGCTGCGGTAGCTGCGGCGGGGGCGAAATCTGGCGCATCGTCCCCTTCGGTGCGGACTCGTCTGCACAAGAGCTGGCACCTGGGTGGTCGGTGCCGCTTGGTCCAGGGTCTGGGACGTCATCAAAGAGGGTGGTCGACGGAAGAGTAGGGGTAACCAGGCGAGGAGATGCATCGGATGATGGTATAGCAGGCGGACGACGGGCTATCGGCTCCGTGTGTTTCATCTCTGGCGAAACATAATTCTATCTCTAGTTCTATCGCATTCGCAAAGGGTTGTGGACCTACCATTTGGGTTGCAATGTGGGGAGGATAATATCTAGCAAGGTTTTATATATTAAAATGCTCTGAATAAGAAATATGTTTAGCCAATTATTATTCCCAATACGTAATTCTGTTTAGGGCTTTGTCTTCTCTCGTATTTTCTCTTCTGGATTACTTTTTCGTTATTATCTACCTGGAACGTCAAAATCCGTTGTGAAATATTTACCTACCACTACACCTTGGAAAATTTCACGGCCATCATGGAAAAACCAGACACGCGACACATTACCTTGTCGCAGTTGTTTACATTTGAATATTGGTCTTGTTTAACTGCAAGTATTAACAAAACTTTTCAGAGATTATCTCTTGTGAATCTCTTCGATATTTCTAATTTTACGTACATTACTTTGTCGTTACGAACCTTCCGAGGCCCCATTTAGTCATTCCAAAGATTCATTCGTACTATCTTAATGAATTGATTTGTAAATTAGCTTTTGATGTTATCGACCTCTAGCCCTACGAATAGTTGGCTAGTATTATCTTGACTACATTTTAAATCCTTCAGATTGTCGTTCGTTGTCGATCAAACTTTTTGTTTTTGCTAGTTAACCTAAATTGAGTAGTGTCAGGAGTTAGATGTTGCTACCGAAATATTTATGTGCTGCGCTATTCAGTATGCCTCTTATTTGTTTGTTTGTGTTGTTATCTGTTACAGATAGAGCAGAAAAGCGCCTTTCTGAGCCCAAATGGTCGTTACGATCAGAGTTTCAAAAGTAAGTATTATTTTCGACGGGGGTCTTAGTCAGTGGGCCGAGGTGGAATGTGTATCCTAAATAACACACGTACCCGCGGCTTAACCGTATCTCAGATAGGTATGAGCTCCGTCCTAACCCTTCAGGAAGTCATCTCCAACGACACCTTCTATTCCAATTGGAGTGTTCGGAGGACGAGGGAGTTACCAATAATTAATTAGAGATGCCAGTGGATACGCATTCGCAATGTTTGTTTACCTTCGGGCGCAACAGATAGTACGAGTAGAGGGACGTTTTTAATGAAAGGTGAATTTACAGATAGATTTGTCGCATTTTAATAATGAGCTTGGACCCACAATTTCCCCCATTTACTTAGCTATAGCCCCTATTAATACCACCTCTTCTTACAAAATAAAAAGAAAAAATAAAACAAATTATCGAACAAAATGTATTTAACCAATTTAGTATTAAAGAAAAACTATTCAACGAAAAATGTATTAATCTAACACTTAGTAAAAGCAGTAATAATCACATTTACTCAATATAAAACATTTAACATAATAAAATTCTTTCAATTTCATTGAATCAATAGGGGTCATCAACGATAAAGGTTCCTATTTTTAACCTGTTTAATGGTAAAGTGGTTCCCTCGTATAGTTTACTATTTACCGTTAGCGTCCCTTATTTGTGGACATAAATCACTATTGCAAATGTCTAGAAAATTTATGGTCAGAAAATGATATATTTACAACTACGTCAACTACATTTATTTGTTTATTTGAATATCTTATGCAACCTGCATAATTTGAACATTATGTAAAATTTACCCAAATGTTTACTACGTTTTTCACCGGTCTTCCTAAGATGTTTCGTATTTTATCCAAAATACGAAACTACTCTAAGAGATTTATAACATTACTTTGGTAATAACTTCGGCAATAATTTATCCATAAAAATATCATCTTTACTACGTCATAGCTTTCGAAGGAGTCCGTTATTTTAGAGAACAATTATTTTGGTCGACCGAAAAGTTATATACTTAGCTAAAGTTTTATTTCTGAACAAAATTCTTTTACCTGAACTGAAACATTGTTAACTTCTGCAGGAAATGAGGGTCGGAGTTTCCGCCCTTTTTGCAAACACTCAAGCATTGCAAACAATGTAGAAAACTCCACGGATTGCCACAATTAGATTTTTTCTGTATTATTTTTTTCTCTTTCGATTCTAAACTTAAATAATCAGTTTGGTAATGAGAAAAAACTTCATTTGCTGCGAAATTCTTTGTTATGATATTTTCAATGCAAATCACAATATATAATTTGAAAGAGAATGAAACTTTCTATATTTTCTTTCATGGCGTGTAATTTTGTTTCCATTAGTAGATTTTTATCACATTTGATGGTAATCATTTCGAATCTTACTATTATATCTATACATTGTGCTTAGTTGTTATTAATGTGCAATCATTTCAATACACCCTTTATGGCTTTCCAGTTCAATTAACTAAAGTGCTACAAAATAAAAACAGAATTCGATGTTATCAACACAATGAAAACACCAGGTAAAGTTGAATTCTATTTATTTAATGGTTAGAGAAAAGAAAGAACCAAAATATTTTGCGACAATTTTGTTCCTTCAGTCATGAAGTACGTTCACAGCAAATTTCGTGGAATTTTTTTTTCGAATTTTCAAAAACTTTTAGATTCGTTCAAAAACCGCCAGATACCAAATTTCGCTCGGAATTTTTTTCGCATCCCCATTGATGGGCGGGCAATTATTTAAATTTTCATTCCACCAAGGTACCCTATTTGCTTTTTTAGTACAAAATTTATAAATTTCTGGAATTTCTTTTTTTGATTTTTTAACTAGGTTCCAAGTTATTAATTTGTGATCTGATAAGGTTTCTACATCTTCAATTTTCCAATCTTCACAAATCTCAAAAATATCTTTTGATTAAATAAATTAAGCTATTAGTTGCCTTTTCCCCAAATTCAATTGTCTAAATTTAATAAAAAAATTTTCATCCATAATTGATTCTAGTTTCCAACCCCTTTAATTGATTTTCCAGAGAACTACAAAAATTACTGAAAACTACGTGATCGGCATTTAGAATTAATATTGTATTTGTCGCACATTGGGCAACACGGTGTAGCCGCTTCACAGTCCTGTCTTATATGGCCTTTCTTACCACATCTACCGCACATCTCTTCCTTCTCTTTACAATGTTTGGACATATGCCCAAAACCCCACCATTTGTAACATGTCAAAATTGACAAATGGTCTTCCACTAAGTGCGAACTCCATCCAAGACCGCTTTCTTTCCCAATGATTACTTCTCTGAATTCTGATCTTACTTCAAAAATTACATCAACAAAAGAGTTTGAATCTTTACCCCCTCTTCTAAATTTTTCCCTAATTTCATTGTTCAAATTCTCCGCACCCCCAAATTTTATTTATAATTTTCCTATTGCATGTTGCTATTTTCTCCGTAATATCTTCTTTACTAAAATTTTTATCAACCCTTTTAATAATTCTAGGAAATCCCTTTCTTATTTCCTTCCCATGTAAAATACCGTCTGCCTTACTGCTAATTGCTTGTGTAATTTTATTCGCATCCTCCTTATCCTTGCATTCTATTATTTACTCCCAATTTAGTTTGCCTCACCGCATTTATTTATACTCCATATTCAAAAGAGTTTTCACCTTTTCTTTTAACAATTTATTCACATCCGCAGCCGAAACTTTATTGTCTACCGGTAAAACGCTTACATTACAATTAATTTTATTTTCAGGGGCTCGAACTATTTTTGGGTCGGATTTTGAAGTTGCAATTTGAGCTTAGTTTTGAACATATTGATTACTTGTGGAAGAATATCTCGACCATGCATTTCAACTGTGATTTCTATATCTATGTTATTTATAAGTTTTACTCGTCTTTGTTTTTTTCAGAAACTGTAACTGTGATATACCTACCTTGTTTTAATTTACTATATATTCAAATACGTGTTTATATTATTTTTTTATTGTTTGTGTAGAATGACTTGTCCAATATCCTTACTCTGTGATTTACTGGATGGAAATAAATATTATACTTAAATTTGTACTGCTTAACTCTTCTATTTTTTTTTATCTTTTTTAAGGCATGACTTCCTTAATTCCCCGATTTGTCCTATCAGAGCCCCCATTTTAATGTTTATAGAAGAGACTAGCATCCTTAACTGTCTTCTATTATCTACAGTAAAAGATTTGTTGCCGTCGTCAGGTATCAGCTGATGCGCATAACTGCATAATTTAACAATATGATTTTCAATAACCTTCTCGATATTTTCAGAATTATTATTAAGACCAGAAACGTTCACTAATTTTTCTAAATTAAATTTAGAAAAATCATCGAATCCCTTATTTAGTAGTCCAGAAATTTTGACTTTTGATTTACTGCTATCCTCAATTTTCCCTTTCTTTACACTTTTTTGACTATTACCCTCCTTTTGACTAGAATCATTTTTATTCAAATTTTTCCTTTTCCCTAATCTTGAATTACTTGATTTAATTTCACTCTCTAAGCGTGACTCAAAATCTATATCTCCTACTTCCGAATTTTGAAAAAGAAAATAATAAAGAAAAAGAAAAATTAAAAGAACATTATAAACAAGAAAGAAACTCTTACTATAGAAAAATAATTAAGGCTAAAGAAAAAAAATTTACAAGAATATATAACATTACACGGTAATGAAAATCCATGGGGAGCAATATACAAAATTTCCAAGGATAAAAAAGAAACAATACCTAGCACTGTTTGGGACACATGTACCACAAAATATAATGCGGCAGTAATAAGACCTTACAATTGATTAGAAGTAGACGAAAAGACCTTAGCAGTCGAAGTAAAAAAAAAGAGAAAGAAAAATACACTAACACATGGCTGTCTACAGCAGAATGTCTTATTAAAAATGTAATTAAGGATGATGACTTTATTGAAAATACAAACTTACAAAAACAAAAAAGACTAGTATCAGAAGAAATGCCGAAGAATTATACAATCTCCAAACTCATAGCTAAATAGCAAATGCCATCAATAGACAAAAGAATAAAAAAGCTTCTGGACCCGACGATTTAAACTCCGAAATTATTAAAAAAATTTACCCTCATATTGGGAAAAAGATTAAGAACATTTTTAATGCTTGTATAAATATAGGATACTTTCCCAGAACCTGGAAGGAAAGCGAATGTATAATTATAAAAAAGAAAAAAAATTAAAAAGACGAAGATCACAAAAATTATAGGCCAATAATGTTACTTTGCTGTTTGGGAAAGGTGTTCAATCATCAACGATAGATTGAATTATTTCTTAGAGAAAAACAACTTAATCTCCAATAAACAGTTGGGTTTTAGAGACGGGAAAGGGACCGAAGATGCAATAAAACTCTTATCTGCCAAGTCAAAAAAAATTGTACGAAGGAGCATATCAAAAGTTTATAGACTGAGCCCAAAAAAAGTTTAATTCATTTTCGGGAATGGTAAAGCTTCCACTGTGTGGTCACATTATTCGATGGTTAAAACTACTATAAACATTTATAACAATACCGATCTTTCTAAATATTCAAAATACTCAAAAGAGTTTAAGTCCAAAAAATCACAAGTATTTAGTAAACCCAACGTAAACACCTTTCTAAGCGATGCATTTGAGGAGATATGTTTGCTTGTAAAAGTAAGTCGCACATTACTTATAACTACACATAATTGATATATTTCTACATAGGTTATTTTGATATTTGGAATTGGAGGAGCATGCTGAGCACAAGAATTAAGTACTTTGAGGGTGGATGATGTCATTCAATCATAAGACTATATTCTGGTTCGCATAAATGAAACTAAAAATAATGTACAAAGACAATTTGTGGTTCTTAGCAACTACCTAAAATATTGCAAAAAATATCGATTTTTTATGCCTTTCGTAATGGAAAATGTGTTAATCAAGTCGTTGGAAAGAATACATTCGCAGGTCTTCAGCAACTATTCTTGTCAAGTCCGGTGGTGACCTATTGACATTAAAGAAGCACGGCGGGTGGAAGTCCTGTTTCCTGTTTCACTTACAGTTGCAACTGTAAACAACTTAATAATTCGAGACACCCAGGGCTAGGTGGAACATGACTAGATTGTCGCCATGCGAGAGAAGCCTTCAAAAGACCACCTGTAATTTGGTTTTTGCACAGGGCTACCAAGAAAGAACCTGAGGTTACTCGCGGTATACTTTCTGGGCACTGCAAACTAAACAAACACATGCAGATTTACATCGCAAATTAATAAATATGTAAAGCGAGCTTATGCAAATCTAAAATTGATTTATCCTCAACGCCGCTACTTGTCGCAAAAGGTAAAGATGGTACTATGCCAAGCACTTGTTTTATCGCAATTTACATATTGCTATGAAACTTATCAATCGTGCCTCGCACGCTCGACATTGTTGAAAATAAGATTCAGCGTGGACAAACTCCATTTATGGTATAAAAAACACGATAAAATTACCACAAATTAGCAGAAGCTAAATGGCACATAAAATCGTGTGATTATTCCATAAAATTGTATAATATACTTCTCCTTATTTAACCAATACTACCCTAACACTGCATAAAATGGTTATTTATGAAGCCTTTTCATATCAGATAGTCAAACTGTATACCATCGTACCTTTAAATCTGAAGGGAAGTTCACAGTCTACTGTCACAGTCTCAATTTTCAATTCAAGTTATTTGAGAGAACGGCAGTCGACAATTAAAATAAGAGATCTTAAAATTACTCTAGTTTTTTTTGGTCGTCAAAGGTTTGCGATACTAGGCGCACGGAGACACAAACGCTGGCAACTTCTTCACTTCACTTTGTGTTATAATTATAACAGACTTACGTGACAAATAAAACTGGCTTGATGAGTAAGTTGACAAAATTTTCGATGGCTGTTCGCACGGTAGAAACTTTTAACTTTCAATATATAAGACCAGAACATTAACAAAAGGCCTCACTGTGCACTGTACACCTGCTTTTTAACTTGCCAAACCTTTTTCCGGAATCGGACAACACGCATTAAACTTCTCTCATTTAACTTACTTCTGTACAAGTTTAGTATAAAAATGACGAACAACGTCTTTAACAAAACCAATAGGGCCGATTGCCCGAAACTTTTTTTGTTGTTCCAGTATTTAAAGGAAACCCCACTTCCGCCATAAAATATTCATTTGAGAATTTTAATCTCCACTTTGCACTCCTTATAAGAACAAATAAAAATCTTGTATGTCATGCAAATCGCCTTAGTCTTATCTAAATTGAACAATTTAAAGAAAAAAAATGTAAACAAAAAAATTAAGTGAAACGAACTACCCCTATGCTTATTTCGTAAATAATCCACCCTATTTACTTAATAAATTGAAATAATCTCATATACAGGGTATGTTATAACGTATAACCGAAACAAACTTTTAAATTAATTAGTTTATTGTATGTTTTGGCAAGGCTGAAAATAATAGCTTTAATAGAAGTCAGTTGCCCATTAAGTCCACACATTAAAAGGAGATAATTAATGAACTACAACTTTTTGGTCTACACATTTTCCTAAAGTCGTTAATAACCGACTATCCAAACTTAAAAGAGGTATAAAAAATCGTTTGTGAAAGATATGTAGTTATTCATGCATTTTCCACCAAAAAAACCAAAGAATGCATTGAGCTCGTAAAACTGCGATTTTTTCTCGTTCGTTTCTCCGCTAATTCCAGTCCCAACAAAATCCTATATATGTAAAGAATTCCGAACAATATTGGGTATACACTTCCATTTTAAAATAGAATGATTCTAAACACCACGAAACATTTGATCGGTAAGTGGTAGTTTGAAACTGTTATCTTGTTTTTCAAGCCGAGCGTGCATCGGCGTGTCAACTTTTGGCAAGTTTCGAGGCCACTTTATGTGAAATAGATAGTTCTATATTTTATTTATGTGTTCTTGTACAGAACAAAACTGTTATAAAATATTAATGTCAAGAAATACCACGATACCAGTCATATCTATAATTTATTGCACGTTTTTGTGTTCCAGACAACGACGCTCGTTGTTCGGTAACAACTCTGGAATTCATCCTAACGAAGTTGACGCGAAAATCCGCACTTGTACTTGATTTGTAGGACTGTCATGTAAAGAAACTTTAGAAGTTTGACAACAACTCAATAAAAACTGGCGACGGCCGCCGTTCAAATATTCACCCAATACCTTCCTCTTTATAAAATATAATGTAAACGTAAAGACGTAAAAATATTTTTTTATTAACCAAACGCGTATTTCAAAACGTAAAGCAACGTTAGACGAAAAAGCGAGACGTGATTTGGCGCCAGTATCAGGCGAAGTTTCAGGCGTAAAATATATAGAATATCAGCTAATGCTAGCCGTCTATCTTTTATACTTTGATATTGCTCCTCATTTCCTTTATCTCCGCCCGTATAAATGAAAACAGTCGTACGTAAAGCATGTATAAATTACGATTATTATTATTATCACCATGCAACAAAATAAGAATCTTTGGCAAGACAAATTTGCATAGTTCCTACTCGCGACTATTCTACACGGAAAAATGCAATAACCGACGAAATCAAGCGTTACGGAATCTAATTTAAAAGCTCTTTTTCCGTTCTCTACTTATTGTTCTCTTTGCTAGATATCAAAGCTAGCAAATTTTATAACGGAAGTGCGTATTACACAGCTCGGCAGATGAAAGGTGCCGCGGATAAGTGAGTTACTGTAGAGCGATGATGCCATTATCAAAGCAGGGTGGCAGCACTTAGCCGCATTTCATTCGAATTGATTGTGAGAGAGGAATTTGCCGAAATACTTAAAAATTTAATAAACATTTACTCTAATATCCTTTTACTTAAAATGCTGTAATGAAATTATTTGCATTCCTTTATGCTGCGCAATGTACACGAACATATTAATCACATTTTTATTTTGTCACAGTAGGCGAAAAGTCTTACGTTCAATTGCAAACGGTAATTGAGTTCTTAAAGGAAATGAATTCTTTATGCAAATAGATTTTTGCAGGCATTACGAACTACTAGAACACTGACTTGTAACTGTCAATTACAGATTGGGACATTGAAATTTGGAAGTGTGATTCGCGTGATTGCAATTTTACCCTTAAATTAAGGGTTATTACTTATATGATATCAGAAAAAGTGTAAATGGTTTGGAAATATGTTCTTTTCGTGAACGATTTTAGCATATTTGGTTAAGATTGATAGCCCACCCCTTAAGGTCGATTCACCCTACATGGCACGGACCAACATGCTCAGAAAGACACGTACCGACACGACAAATTAATGCGTTTGGTTAGAATGCCTCCGTATCTTTTCAGTACTTAACATTTAGCAGTGACGATAAACGAATCAATCTAGCGACGACGAATTGGCTAAACCTTTAAATGAAGTAAGAAAAATCTAAAAAAGGACAAACCTTAACAATGTTTTAGAGAAATAAAGGCAAGTATCGTTTCATGTGTTGTTGACAAGTACTGTGGTGAGTAAATAGACTGACACTAACCTAAAACTTAAACAGCATTAGAAAGGCTTATTACAACTTAAAAATTATTGGTTGTTGAGTTGGTTGCATTGTTACCAACTGCCTTTCGTGCCTCAATCTAAGCATAAACTACGCACCACTAGCTCGCAGAAATCAGCAGCCGACACCTTATCAACTATTTTGTTCCAAACATTTACCTTTTGTTTAGCTAAACGAAAGTAGATAATGGTTCCGAGTTTTCTGACACTTATTTAGGTAGCTGACTACTACGCATACTGTACTTTAGCTGCACCACTTCTACAGCCAACCAGACGGCCCGAACTCAACTTCTTTTTGGTCGACTAAGCTCTAAACTTTCGGTCTACTACGGACTCACGGATAACCCAGGTAGCAGTGACACGTATTTATTACGTCATATTTAGGTGATAAATTCGTAATCACGTAATAGTTACCAAACTGCCACGTCATTATTACGTGTTAGGATTACACGTACTTTAAGACGCATGTAACATACGTTATATTTACGTAATTTAAATACCACTTATACACGTACTTACTATTTACTACTTTTGTCCAAAATTAATGTAAGGGTAAAACAATAATGGGTAGATGTTCGTTTTAACGACTGCGTAAACGAAGATTTTTGTTACGTGTTGGTACAGGATTCCATGTTTTGTACATGCGACTCCGTTGTTGTGTTGTGAGTGTGACTTGCGTTTAGTACGCTTGTGCAGTGTGATTTGTGTTTTCAGTCACATGATCATCGCAAGCAACATTTGCATTTTATTTATAAGGTTTCATAAAGTATTTTATTTCATACTATCTAATAATCGCCGATTTACCGGTCTCATTTAATAATTTAATATTTGTCTTAACCTATCTTTTTCCATTACCTACTACGTTTGACTGCAACATATTTATTATCTGTTCATGTAATACTGTAAACTGAAGAAAATATTGTACGTATTTCATTTTAGTGATCTTTTATATGTATAAATGGCATATGCAGGAGTGGAATTCTATGAAGAAGAAGGTGGAGGAATTGGTGTAGTCCACGAGTCTTGGTTTACTCCGAGGAAGAAGGAACTTCTTTGGCCTCCATTCAAATCACAGAAGGATTTTAAACGAGCATTACGAACTTGCGAGAAACCAGAGAGCACTTGGCAGCTATTCAGTGTATCCAAATTGATTTTCACCGAGGGTTAGTAGATGATACTTTCTTACTGTATTATTTACCTACTTTTACTTATATACGCACATTTCAGATGATTTGAGCAAAGCCTTGATAAAAATTAAAAAAGCGGAAGTTACTTCCAATGTTGAAACGTCCGATGATGACGGGTCAGATGTTTCTAACCAAAAAAGAAATCGTAAGCCTTCGAGACTATACTGAATGACAGCGAAGGTGAAGAGACAGAAAACAGTACTTTACCGCGACCTCCTGCTATAAAGCAAAAAGTTACTATATTATCGGGTATGTGTGATCTATTTGTTACATTATTATCTTCATTTACTAAATTTTAGTAAAACATTTAGAAAGTACTTCAACCTCATCTTCCCCACCGAGCACCATAGTTTCTACACCTAGATCGTCGGCTATCTTGAATGAAGGTTGAGCACACAAAAGTAATTAATTGGATTTGTTATGATAAAGAATTGCAGGAAATCACCCAACAATTAATGGGATAATTGATGTAATTAGAGAGCAGAGTAAGGACATAGCAATATTAAAAGAACAAACCAAAGAAATATTAGCATTGTTACGTAACCAGCAAGTTACCGTTACTGCTGTTCCTTTGCAACTGAAGTACTCCTGTTCAGTTACCTTTAAATACAGTTGATGATTTGAAAACTTTGGAAGAGTTTTTGAAAGATGGGACAAAATTTAACGTTTTTGTAAGTTGGACATTCCAAGGGCGCATTTATTTTATAATTTCTTTTTGTTTCAGTGCCTGTATTTTGCAAATTTAGGAGGGCGAGATGCCTCATCGTTAACTCACAATATAATGAAGCATTGCCTGACAAATGAATTAGCATCCTTGTATAATTTCTGTGGTAGCAGATCCAATAAGCTACCATTTAATAATTTAAAATTAAAATCAAATGTTGTTGGTATGTATCCACTATTCTATTAAATTTGTTGTTAATTAATTATTTATAGCTGCTGTAATGAGCAAATACCAAGGTTTAACCGAAAAAGATGTGGAAAATTGCATAAAGGAATGGTTGAAGCATTCGCCGCAAAGGTTAAAGTTGCAGAAGAAGTCAAAATAAAAATATTCATATTTTTAGTTATTAAGCACTTGAATAGGTATGTATAAAAGAAAGAGGAAGGAAATCGTTGGACCTAGGCAAATGTACAGACGAGTAGCTGAGGCCACTGCATCTTCTGTTCGTCAATTATGTTCGGGACAAGATACTCAGGTGAGTGTCATTACCCAAGATTGTTCAAATCCTGTGGACTTTAATGCAATAACAGAAGATGCAGTAATTGGGTCATTCAACACTAGTTCAAATGCGGATGGTTGTATTGTTAATATAGAAAATGAGGCAAACACAGCAGCTGATGCACAAAACGAAAGTGAAAGTATTGGTTTATCAGAATCTAATTTAGAATGTCACAATTTAAAAGTAAGTTTTACTAACAAAGGCGAGGATAAAAGTGAGTTGGACCTTTTCAATAAATTAAAAATATGGGCTACTGATGGTAGGGTTCCTCATAGTACAGTTACCAAATTATTACATATTCTGCACCCCTATCATCCAGAATTGCCACTTGATAGCCGTACTTTATTGCAAACACCTGTTGCACTTGAAGTAAATAAATTTGATAATGGCGAATTCTATTATTTTGGTCTTTTAAAATGTCTTCAAAAGTTTATTGATCTCTACCCCAATTTTTCAGAAACCAACTTTAATCTTATATTTAATGTGGATGGGATTCCTATTTTCAAAAGTTCAAATTTACAGTTTTGGTCCATTTTAGGGAAAGTTTTTAATTTAAAATTTAGCACCCCATTTGTAATTGCGGTTTTTTGTGGTTCTTCAAAACCTCCCCTCGACTTGTACCTAAACGATTTTGTTAATGAAATGAGCAATTTGTTAAAAAATGGGTTTAGTTATAATGGCAACCATTTTACAATAAAAGTACATTGTTTCGTTTGCGATGCTCCTGCACGAGCTTTTTTAAAACGCATCCAATCCCATTCAGGCTATTCATCTTGTGAAAAGTGCACTGCCCCTGGTGATTACAAAAATGGAAGAATCATTTTCAAAAATTTATTGTCTCAGCCTCGAACAGATGAATCATTTCGAATGCAAACAGATGATGACCATCACCACGGAACATCGCCATTGTTAGATTTAAATATTGGATTAGTGACCAAGTTCCCCATCGATTACATGCATAACGTTTGTTTAGGAGTTGTTCGAAAGTTATTAATAGCATGGACTAGTGGACCTTTACATGTACGAATGTGTAGTAAGAATGTTCAAATGATCTCTAAGAGATTAGATAATCTAAAAAAATATATCCCTGAAGAGTTTAATAGGAAACCGCGTTCACTCTTAGAAATCATGCGTTGGAAGGCTACAGAATTCCGAACATTTCTTTTGTATGTAGGCCCTATTGTATTACGCAAAATTATTGATGTTGCTATTTACGAACATTTTTTACTTTTGCACAGTGGTATTACATGTTTTGTGTCAGACACATATATTACTGAAATGGGAATAGATTTTGGAGGGGAGTTTTTAAAGACTTTTGTTCAACATTCTAAAAATATATATGGTGATGAATTTCTCATATATAATGTTCATAACTTGATACACTTAAAATCTGATGTGGCATTATATGGGATGTTGGATAATTTTTCGGCATTTTCGTTTGAAAATTATCTAGGCTATTTGAAGCGACTAATTAAAACTCCTAAGCCTCTACAACAACTGTGTAAGCGAATAAGTGAAACCGGATATAAACCTACTATTACAATAAATACTGGACTTTTTGAAAAACATAATAATAATAATGGACCTCTACCTTTTGATATGCGATATTATTCACAATTTAAAAAGATTCAATTGGAATCTTATGTCATTAAAATTAATTCTTACAGTAGTGCAAATTCATTTTGCTTAATGAAAGAAAATTGTGTTGTTAAGGTAGAAAACATCATTCAAAATAATTCAAATGATGAAGTTTTTATTCTTGGTAGGAGATATTTGACATATGAACCATTGTATTGCTATCCAATTGATTCTCAACAACTCCACATACATATGCTCTCGAATTTATGCACCAATGCGGAAATCTGGCCCATTTCTTCAGTGCAAGCGAAGTGTTTAGTTTGCCCTTATGATATAGACATGTCCACCTCTGAAGCTACTCGTGTTGTATCAATGCCCTTGATTCACTCATTGTTTGAGTAGCCACTTCCTATATGTTAATGTATGCACATTTAGTATTTTTAGAAGTACCTATTATAATAAAAATGACTATTATATTATAGCATGGAATGCTTTTTTAAAAATAAATATTGTTGAAACAAATGTGCTTTATTTAGCAGAATCACAATCAGAGAAAAGTCAAAGATGTTTTTATTTTTAGATTATAACCTAAAAATAAAAACATCTTGCCTTCTCTACAATTGTGAAAGAATGTTACTATAGATTTTGTTCTAAATACGTGTTGATGACGGCATCAAAAGTACGTAATTTACACGTCACGTGAGACGTGTATTTTACGTAAATAAATTACGTAATCGGTCTGTGACATTACCACGTATTTTTTACGTCGAAAATACGAGAAATTTCACGTAAAAAGAACGACATTAATCACCAATAAATGATGTAAATAATACGTGTCACTGCTACCTAGGAAGTGGCAGTACTCAGAACCGATTAGCCACGGAAACGCGAACTGGTATACAGAGTTACTATTGGTATTTTTTATACAAATTGGTGATAAATAAACATGATTTAATCGTTGGTTTGATAGTTTCGTATGTATTATTATTTCTTTTTGTGTAGGTATCTTTAGTAGGAATGTATTTCATGGAATACTCACACTGCCGGCCATTGTTCAATTGACCTTGTCAGTTAGTGCTTGATAAATTGGTGTCTACGTAGTCCGAATTTGCTTGGAATTCTTCATAATCTCTCACTCTAGATGGTTTATCTAGATCTATGGGGGGAGAAGAGTTGCCTGGTACATTTCCTTCGCATTTTATTTTTCAAATATTTTCTTCACTCCCCCTTACGACTCGCTGGCACCAAGCCATTCATTTCCTTACCACGCTCAATTTGCGGATATGGCATATGTCGCGGCCCAGCGCGATGGCATAGCGGTGAAACGTCCCTAATTTTGCCTACCAGGGACGCATCCTCACGACAGTTGATTAAATCCTGGGAGAGGCGGCGACACCAGGTATATGTCAAAGTTTCATGTTTCAATTGGGAGATGATGGAATGGTGTTTAGGATGGTATGTGTGCGAGGAAGAACGATGTTTGGCAGCAACTTATGAGCCGCCTCTCCTGCCCATTGACCGACCGACTTCTTCAGGACGGGAGTAATTCAATCTCTGAAACCCACAAGGGGTAAACTATTATTATGGTCGGTGTTTCTTGTGAGAACTCAAGTGTAGCGTCACCCGCCAAGCACGACCCGAGCACGTGATTGTAGCGTGCTCGACCGGTCCGTTACAGCCCCTAACACAATAGAATATTTTTGGTTGGAATGTGGAAAAACCGACCTGAGGGAATAAACAATCCGAGGCCGGCAGTTACGCGCCGACCTCGCATACAATAAGGCTTGCTAATAAACAAGTTTCAACGTCCATTCTTTTCATCTTTTTCTCGAAATACTTAGCCCCACAAATTGGTGACCCCGACGTGATTATCGCGTAAAGTGCGGCAGGATATTTCGCGGAAAGGACATTCAACGCCAGTGCGCAAGGAAACATGGCCAACGACGGTGAAAGTTCAACGCCAGCCCTCATGGTATCGGTAGATCGCGTCGCGATGCGCTTACCGGAATTTTGTGCGTCCGATCCGGAAATGTGTTTGTTGGAAAGAAATTTCGCTGCGGCAGGGATCACGGCAAACGGCACGAGGTTTGATTATGCGGCTGGCGCGCTCCCTCCAAAATACGCTCTAGAGGTACGGGACGTGCTCCTTAATCCACCGACTACAGCTCCGTACGACAAACTGAAGAGCGAACTCACACGAAGACTTTCCTCGTCGCAAGAGGATAAAATCCGTCGCCTCCTAGAGAGAGAAGAGTTAGGGGACCGTAGACCTTCCCAATTCCTCCGCCATTTACGCCAACTTGCGGGACCGACTACGGACGACCAACTTTTAAGGACACTATGGGTAAGCCGCATGCCCAGAAATATACAAATGATCCTGGCCACCCAGAAGAACACTCAGCTCGACGAGGTGGCAGAGTTAGCGGACAGTGTCATTGAGCATGCGGCGCCCAACGGCCAGATCGTACCAGTCCACGCGAGACAGGACGGCGCCGTGGATTCCCTTGACCAGAAGCTAAACCAAATTGCCAAATCGTTGAAACAAGAACTGATGGAAATTATGCGCAACGAAATCGCGGCCCTACCAGGACAAGCCCCATTTTCACGAGACACCGGATATGAAAATCGACGACCCAGGTCGCGCTCACGAGCCCGCTCCGTCAGTCGTGGACCAGGGAAGAAAATTTGTTGGTATCATTGGCGTTTCGACACCGACGCCAAAAAATGCGACCCTCCCTGCTCGTTCCAAGCGGGAAACGAGGGGGGCGATCGCTAATGGCAACCAGCGACAGTGGCCCCGCGACGAGCCGCCTGTTTATAACCGATCGCGAATCCAAAATACAATTCCTTGTGGACACCGGTGCCGATCTATGCGTGTTCCCAAAACAACTCGTTGGTAAATCTTGCGAAAAATCGGACTACGAACTTTCCGCGGCAAACGGTACGATCATTAATACTTATGGAACGTTATTACTAAATTTAAACCTCGGGTTAAGACGCGATTTCACCTGGCAATTTGTAATCGCCGACGTTTCGCGACCCATTATCGGCGCTGATTTTCTTGCCTACTTCGGGCTATTAGTGGACGTAAAAAACGGCCGTTTGCTCGACCAGAGCACGAACGTGATCTCTAAAGGTCAGGTGACAACGTGTGACGTTCCCTCCATCAAGACGGTCTGCGGCACATCCGCCTATCACCAAATCCTTCAAAGTTTCCCAGACATCACTCGACCCGTCGGCACGTTCCGTGAACGTAAGCACAACGTCCAACATCAAATTAAGACGACTCTCGGTCCACCTGTCAGCAGTAAACCACGCCGCCTCGCACCGGAGAAGTTAAAAATTGCGAAGAAAGAATTCGACACCATGTCGAAGATGGGATTAACGAGGCCTTCTTCCAGTCCATGGTCATCACCATTACACTTGGTGGCCAAACAAAATGACGAATGGCGTCCCTGCGGCGATTACCGCGCCTTAAACGGGCGCACGATACCAGATCGATACCCCGTTCCACACTTGGAGGATTTCGCTCAGACGCTCCACGGAAAACTGATATTTTCCAAAATCGACCTGGTACGCGCCTACAATCAAATTCCGGTGGCGGAAGAGGACGTTGAAAAGACGGCTATAATTACACCGTTCGGCCTTTACGAGTTCCCGTTCATGTCGTTTGGGTTATGCAATGCCGGCCAAACTTTTCAGCGCTTCATCGACCGTGTTCTGCAAGGATTGGATTTCGCCTACGCGTACTTGGACGACATTTTAGTCGCGTCGGAAAACGAGCACGAACATAAGGAGCACCTACACCTCCTATTTACACGTCTCCAGGAGTACGGGATAGTTATAAATCCATCCAAATGCGTATTCGGACGGGAAACCGTCGAATTCTTGGGCTATCGCGTATCACACAACGGTACATCACCACATCCGGCGAAAGTAGAAGCGCTCATGTCTTTCGCAAAACCCGAGACGGCGAAGCAATTGAGGCAGTTCCTAGGTATGATAAACTTTTATCGTAGATTTATTCCAAGGGCTGCCGAAATTCAAGCTCCATTGCACAACTTGCTACACGGCAAAATTAAAGGTAACAACCCCGTAACCTGGACAACGCAGGCCGAGGACGCTTTCAACGCCTGCAAACAGCAATTCTCGAGCGCTACGCTACTCGCACATCCTAAGAATAACGCGTCTTTAGCGATTGCTTCCGACGCGTCCAACACCGCAGCGGGAGCTGTCCTACAACAGCGCGTCAACGGAGAATGGCAGCCGTTAGGATTCTATTCCAAAAAGTTGAGCCCGACACAAACTAAGTACTCCGCATACGACAGAGAACTACTGGCAATATATATGGCCATCAAACACTTCAGGCATATGGTGGAAGCAAGGAGTTTTACGATCTTTACAGATCACAAACCGATCACCTTCGCTTTCCACCAAAAGCTCGACAAATGCACGCCGAGACAATTCCGTTATTTAGATTTTATCGGACAATTTACCACGGACATACGGCATATACCCGGGCAAGAAAACGTGGTGGCCGACGCCCTCTCGCGGATCGACGAAATGGCCTCAACAATGGAATACCAGGCACTCGCAGACTCCCAAGAGACGGATGAAGAATTGGAGAAGTTCATAGAGTCCGAATCCGGTCTGCAACTAAGGAAAATATCGCTTCCGGGAAGTAGCAAGGAAGTCTACTGCGACGTTTCGACGACCCGAGCCAGACCGTTCGTCACACCTGCATTTCGTCAAGCAGTGTTCAACTCGGTACATCAGCTGTCGCATCCGGGAATTAAAGCCACTGTTCGCCTCGTTAGTCAGCGGTTTGTATGGCCGAAAATAAAAGCAGACGTCGCAAGAATGGCACGAGCGTGCATCCAGTGTCAGCGCGCCAAAACCACCAGGCACGTATCCGCACCCCTGGGCAAGTTCGACTTTCCGTCACGGCGCTTTGAGCACGTCCACATCGATATCATCGTGATGCCTGTCTCGGAAGGGTGCCGATATTGCCTAACGTGCGTCGATAGATTCACACGCTGGCCGGAAGCATACCCAATGGAAAACCAGGAAGCCGCTACCGTTGCTCGAGCTTTTTACACCGGCTGGGTATCAAGATTCGGAGTGCCACTGAGAATTACCACGGATCAGGGACGTCAATTTGAGTCGAATCTGTTCAAAGAAATTTGCAATGTGACAGGTTCAATTCACCTAAGGACAACCGGATATCACCCTCAATCCAACGGTATGGTAGAGAGGCTACATCGTCAACTTAAATCCGCCATAAAGTGTCACGAAACACAAACGTGGACCAAAATCCTCCCGTCGGTACTACTTGGAATTCGAGCGGCCTGGCGAGAGGATATTCAGGCAACATCGGCGGAAATGGTACTCGGTGAAAATGTACGTCTGCCCGGAGAATTTTTATCGACAGCCACTGGACCACAACACCACGAATCCGAAATTGTCCAGGAACTACGGCAGCATTTCCAACAACTACGCCCTGCACGGTGAGAAACGAACCTTTATCTTCAAGGACATGCTATCCGCAGAGCACGTCTTCATACGTCACGACGCAGCTAGGAATTGCCTGCAATACGTTTACGACGGTCCGTTCCAAGTGGTAAGCCGGGACGCTAAGACGTTTGTTGTCAATGTAAATGGCAAAAACGTCACTGTGTCAATAGATCGTCTCAAACCAGCCTACACCCTCACCAACGACAACCCTGACAACTCGCCAATACCAGCTACACCCGCCCCTAGAGCACCGGAAAACACGCCGGAAGGCGCCGTCCAAGAAAGAAGGACATCCAACAGGAAAGTGCGTTTTCCCGATCGTTTTCAAGCGGGTTTGGTGGAAGTGTGGTGAAATAGCCGTGACGAAGTGACAATTCGCAGATTTTTTTTGACTATGTTGTATATATGTACATATGTGTATTATTCTAGTTCTAAGTTTCAAAACCTGTATTATTTTAAACAGTATCGTTTGTGTCACTTACTATTTCAAATTTTTGTATAAACCAAAATTCTGGCAAGGGGGTGTTGTAGCGTCACCCGCCAAGCACGACCCGAGCACGTGATTTTAGCGTGCTCGACCGGTCCGTTACAGCCCCTAACACAATAGAATATTTTTGGTTGGAATGTGGAAAAACCGACCTGAGGGAATAAACAATCCGAGGCCGGCAGTTACGCGCCGACCTCGCATACAATAAGGCTTGCTAATAAACAAGTTTCAACGTCCATTCTTGTTTTAAACCTCAGTTGTTTCGGCGCGTAATTTTAAAATCATACAAGTACAATCGGGCACTCGGGCGGATTCGCGAAAACACTTTAAAAATGAAGAGAGAAGGGCGAGAGAGAGGCTTCTATGTGCGAACCAGTCAAGCATGCACGAGTTTTCACGTGCATTTTATTCATTGAAAAAGTGAAAAACCAAAACAATCTTTGGGGGCCCCCATTCAGCCGGTACAGCAGCTCACCGAAATCAGCAACTCAGCCACGCCAGGTACGTGCCCAACGTTGGTTTAAGTATTTGTATGGTTCGGGCGGTAATTATCATTTAAACAACAAAACATATATCTTATGGTCCTTCAGTCCACGTATTGCAAAAGAATTAACTAAAATACAAACATTTTTTGATCCTTCTTCGACGGATGTGAATCTTAAAATTTATCAAGGTTTAAATTAATTTTCGCCGTAGTTAGGTACCATTTTGCATTATTTATTAAAATAGTTCGTGTTCCTTTGTGCCGCACTGCGATAAAAATTTATCACATAACTTTGACTTTCAACGCTGTTATCGCAGGTGCCAGTCAAGGGGCCGATATTGTTCAAAACAACAAGCCAAAACTTGAAAATCATAGTAATTACGTTCTTGTAAAGTTTCCACCTTTGACTGAAAAATTGCACAACGAATAAACTCTATTTTTTGTTACAGTTAGATATCTTGCCATATGATTTTTAAGTAATATTTAAGTAAAGTCAGAGAGTTTAGGTACGAACTGGATTTTGTCATTGGATCAATTATAAATAATACAAAAGATGAAGGTGGGTTGTTGTTAATATAGTGGATTTTGGAGTAAATTAGTAGAGTATTTTGTACTGAGCCATTTGATGTTCTGTTGTTCAGGGAGTCCCAAATTTAGTCAATTTAGATGTGAGCTTTGTTTATTCTTTGCTCATCGCAAATAACTTTGGAAATTGCTTATTCCATAAATATCTTTCGAATTTTGAAAATTTTCGTTAATCAGTTACAAGCAAATAAAAATTCATTATAATTATCCGATTATGAGTTTAAATAGAATGGAGCAGCGACGTAAGGTTGCTGTTACGAGAATAAGTGAGACTTACACATTAGCTATCAAATCTCAAACCGATTCCTCTCAGCATAACTTATTCAAAATTAAGTATGACAGTTTAGAAGAAGTCTATACATCATTTAATGAACTTCATAACGAAGTTATCGGTTTAATTGATGAAAAAGAATTTGAAGCACAAGATGTAATAAGGAAAAGTACCGATGAATTTTATTTCAAAACAAAAGAAATATTTAATAAATTATTCCCCAGTAAGGAGAACCACAGCCTTGTGTCAATAAACAGCCAGGATGAAAAAATAAAATTACCAAAAATAACCATTCCTGTTTTTGATGGCACCATGTTAAAATGGCCTACTTTTTATGATCTGTTTTCTGCTTTGGTGCATAACAATTCATCTTTAGCAAACATACACAAATTTCAATACCTAATTTCATTTGTACAGGGGGAACCCTTAAACCTTATTAAGTCAATTCAAACCACAGATGCCAATTATTTAATTGCATTTAACACGTTAGTGAATCGATATCAAAATAAAAGAATTTTAGCTGCGTCATATTGGCATGAGATATATAACGTTCCTTCCATGAAAACAAGTTCTTATAAGGACCTTCGGAATCTTTTAGATGTATTTACTGAAAATTTGTCTGCCTTGCAGGTATTAGAGTTTCCTGTCCAACATTGGTGTTTCATTCTATTTAATTTATTATTGCAAAAACTCGATAGTGCCACACGAACAGCCTTTGAAGTGAAGTATACTGAAAAAGATATACCTACCTACAAAGACCTTAAAGAGTTTCTGGAAAAGCAGTGTAAAGCCTTAGAATCAGTTCAGTTTGTTACTTCACAATCAAACTCTAGTTCCCCTGGTAAATTTTCAAAACCTTCGAATTCCGTAAAACCTAGTTTTTCTAAAACTCCAGTAACATCCGCATTGCTTGTAAACCAGAATGCACCTCCAAAAAATCTACCGTTGAAAAATAATAGTAACCAAAATCAGGCTGCGCGAAATAATAGCCAAAATTGCAAATTAGGCAACCAAATGGCACACCCGTTAGCTCAGTGTCCGGAGTTTATTTCCAAAACCCCGTCTGAAAGATTTTCCTTTGTAAAACAGAATCGTGTTTGTATAAACTGCCTTAGATACAATCATTTGTTGAAAGATTGCACTTCTTCGTTTAATTGTCGTGTTTGTAGATACAGGCATCACACTATGATGCATCTACCTCAAACCGTTGAGACAAATAGAACAAATGCACAATCCGACGCATTCATAAACTCTTCGTCGCACTCGATTAATGCTCAAAGCTCTCCTCAGCCGTCTAAAACTAATGCAAATATTTCTGCACAATCCTTACACAACCAAAGTAATTTATCGTCGGTACAGGCAAGTACATCCCAACCCGAAAATCAGGTTCAAAACTACTGCACGTCATTAGCAAATGCATTTACTCAAAGCACAGTTTTGTTGTCTACAACAAGAGTGGAAATTTTGGATTCTAAAGGAAACTATCAAATCGTTAGAGTAGTCCTAGATTCTGGTAGCCAAGCAAATTTCATTAGCCAAAAGTGCCTAAGTCAGCTTGGTCTGACAAAGAAAAGATTCTCAATACCAGTTCAAGGTCTTAATGGAGCTAGAGCTTGTACCAACGGAGTAGCCAGTTGCAGTATTCGCCCCGTAGGTCAAACCCAACCTACATTTTGCTTTGATGTCTTGGTTCTTCCTAATCTTTGTACAGAGATGCCCTCTCACATTATAAATACCAACAGTTGGTCGCATATATCCAATTTAAAGTTGGGTGACGATCGATTCCACATCCCAGCACCAGTAGATCTTTTACTAGGTGCAGAAGCTTTTGCTCATATCCTAAAGGAAGGTCGCGTTTTAGGACAACCAGGGCAACCCACTGCGTTAGAAACTGTATTTGGTTGGGTTCTTCTAGGAAAAACTCAGGAGGTGTTAACGCCTTCCGTTCATTTGCAAACTTATTTTTCTTCATTTGATTCCTCCCTTGATAGTGATATTCGAAAATTTTGGGAATTGGAAGCAATCGCAGCGAAACCACAGATAGCTCCGGAGGAAGAAAAGTGTGAAGAGATCTATAGAAAAACTGTGTCCAGAGACCCCTCGGGTCGTTTTATCGTATCTTTACCCTTTCGTCATAGTGAGCCCGATCTGGGAGACACCTTCACCATGGCATACCGTAGTTTTAAATCTTTAGAAACTCGTTTAATTAAAAACCCTGAGTTGTATAACTTGTATTCGGAATTCATGAGAAATTATTTGGAAAATGGGCACATGACTCTAATTGCTTCTGACGAACCCAAGCCAATACACTCTTGTTATCTGCCTCATCACGGAGTGATTAAGGTAGAAAAAACCACTAGTAAGGTCCGTGTCGTTTTTAATGCCTCAGCAAAAGGTTCCAAGGGAATCAGTCTGAATGATACGTTGCTTCCCGGTCCAAAATTGCAAGCTGATCTTTCTGGAATCTTAGTTAAATTTCGTGTGTTTCCTATAATTTTTCTGGCCGACATTAAACAAATGTATCTGCAAATACAACTTACGCCTGAACATCGAGATTATCAGAGGCTAATTTGGCGGTTTAATCCGAATGATCCCATAAAGCAATATCGTCTCAACACGGTTACTTTTGGCGTCACCTCCAGCCCTTATTTGGCAATTAGAACATTGAAAGAGCTGGCAAAACAGGAGAGATCTAAGTATCCGAACGCTGCTGATATTCTTTTGAATAATACTTTTATGGATGATATCTGTGCTGGCAGCGACTCTCTGGAATCTGCTTTGGCCTTACAGAAAGAGATAATTGCCCTGCTTAAAGCCGGTGGGTTTCAGCTGAGGAAATGGGCTAGCAACCATTTTAAATTATTGTCGTCTTTAGCTGCTGCCGATTGTCAAGTTCCCGTTTCGTTTGATAGAGAGGTTTCTAGTAATATAAAAGTTCTTGGTCTTCTTTACAACCCCTCTGTCGACAAGTTTTCGTTTTCCCATAGTCCATCTAATAAACCCCCTACGAAAAGGAATATTTTGTCAGAAATTGCCCGAATCTTCGACCCTTTAGGCTTCCTTTCCCCGGTAACATTTTTGGCAAAACACATTATGCAGCGACTTTGGATTTCTGGCATAGGTTGGGACGAGATCCCGGCCAAACCAATTTGTGACATTTGGGTGCAGTTTAAACTGGAACTTCCGAGGTTATCACAAATTTCATTACCGCGTTTTATCTTTGCCGAAAAACTACAAAGGTGTCAACTTTTGGGATTCTGCGATGCTTCAGAAAAAGGCTATGCTTGTGCAGTTTATCTTCGAATTGAATTACCAAATGACACCGTAAAATCTTCTTTAATTATAGCAAAAAGTAGAGTCGCGCCTCTTAAGACGGTCAGCCTTCCACGATTAGAATTATTGGGTGCTGCCTTGTTGGCAGAGTTGCTTAAATTTATTATTGACCTTCTTAGCAAGCTAATTTCTATCAATGAAGTGTTGGCTTTCACGGATTCTCAAGTAGTTTTAGCGTGGTTATCCAGCTCGCCGCACAAATGGAAAACCTTTGTTGCAAATCGGGTTAGCCAAGTTCAGGAAACCATACCCACGGTACCCTGGTATCATATTAGTTCTGGGGAAAACCCAGTAGATTGCGCTAGTAGGGGTTTAACACCCAGCAACCTAATAAATCATCCCTTATGGTTTCAAGGTCCTCCTTGGATTTTACTTCCTCGAGCTGAATGGGATCTTGTGCCAATGGATGGATCCAATCTGGGAAAATCGGTGGCTCTATCCGAACAAAAAACCTGCACATTCGCTGTTACGCTGGATCCTAACCCATTAGATTGTTTAGTAACCAAATTTTCGTCTATACTTAAAATTCAACATATAATTGGTTACGTACTTCGATTTACTAGCAACACTAAGGCCAAGTCAAGAGATCATTGGGGTGTACTTACGGAAATAGAAAATCAAAATGCTCTTCGAATTTTAATCAGGCATGTCCAGAGTTGTTCTTTTTCGGATGTCATTTCACAACTTAGGACTCAGGCCTTAATACCGAAACCTTTTCGCAAGTTAGCTGTTTTTCTCGATGCAGACGGATGCCTCAGAGTGGGCGGTCGTCTAAAGCACTCCGATCTTTCTTTTGATGCAAAACATCCTTACCTTCTTCCTCGAAACCACAGATTAACGCATTTACTTATTGAAAATATGCACCGGAAACATTTACATGTGGGGTTAAATACCGTGCATTATCTTCTTAGACAACAATTTTGGATATTATCAGCTCGTCGAGCAATCCAAAAGGTGTTATCACAATGTGTAAAATGTTTTAGGGTAAAACCTAAAACCTTTACCCCATTGATGGGGGATTTACCTTCCTTTCGAATTTGCCAATTAAAATGTTTCTCTCAAGTTGCCTTAGATTACGCAGGTCCATTAAAAATAACTATGGGCAGGCACCGAGGTGCGAAGGTCATGAAGGCTTACGTGTGCATTTTTGTTTGTTGTACTACTAAAGCCATCCATATTGAACTGGTTTCGGACTTAACATCGGATGCCTTCATAGCTGCGTTTCGTCGTTTCGTTGCACGGCGCGGGAAATGCACCAACATTTTCAGCGACTGTGGTACAAATTTTGTAGGAGCTAGAAACCAATTAGAAAAATTATCTCAATTCGCCTCAGAATCTTTGCAAATTAGATGGCACTTCAACCCACCAGGCGCCCCACATTTTAATGGTCTGGCTGAAGCCGGCGTTAAATCAGTGAAATCTCATTTAGTACGTGTAATAGGTCAGCAACTTTTGACATTTGAAGAAATGTCGACACTTTTGACACAAATCGAAAGCCTTTTAAATTCGCGTCCTCTTTGTGCGCAAAGCTCCGACCCTAACGACTTAGTTCCATTAACTCCAGGACATTTTCTAACTCTTGAACCCTTAAATTCTTGTCCAGATGAGAATCTTGAAAATTTAAAATTAAACACTTTATCTCGATGGCAATTGATACAAAGACTACAATCTGATTTCTGGAGACGTTGGAAACTTGAGTATTTGAACACCCTACAACAGCGCACTAAGTGGACAGATCCTTCTGTAAAAATTCAATTAAATACTTTGGTTTTAATAAAGGATGACACCAAGCCACCTTTGCATTGGGCATTAGGCCGCATAGTTGAATTACATTCTGGCCCAGACGGCCAAACACGAGTTGTCACGGTAAGGACACAAAACGGACTGTTTAAGCGTCCTGTTATTAAATTATGTCCCTTACCTACTCAAGATCAATAAATAAGTACCAACCATAGATATGTTGTTTGTTGTGCAATGTCCTAAATTCAAATGAAAAATTTTTTTTTTTTTTGGTAAGGGGAAATATTTACAAGAGCAAATCTTGGGAATTTAGTTTAAAAATTCTATTAGTTGATTTTTTTTTTCCTTGTGGGTAATTGTGTTATAATTATGCATTTCTATTTGTAAAACATCCGTTTTAGTGGGCGGAAAAATGTTTAAACCTCAGTTGTTTCGGCGCGTAATTTTAAAATCATACAAGTACAATCGGGCACTCGGGCGGAGTCGCGAAAACACTTTAAAAATGAAGAGAGAAGGGGAGATAGAAGTTCTATGTGCGAACCAGTAAAGCAT